>NC_086007.1:25177376-25477376 GCF_030014385.1 Trichomycterus rosablanca
AGTATGTTGACACACACAAGGAATTTGTTTCCGGCTGTTGTTAGCTCTCTACAATTTACAAACAATACAATATACAGACAAAACTATATGTAGACAATGTACAAACTTACAAGTTCAGCAGAATTTGCATATGTACAGAAAATATAAAAATAGCATAAGATAAATAGTAAAGTAAGGTATGATGCAGTTACAGTATTATACAGCACGTATAAAGTGCAGTGTGCCATGTAAACAACAACAGTAAACAACAGTTCAGTTTTAGTTATTAATGAGTTTGATGGCATTTGGAAAAATGAATGTAACCAAAGTGTGTACAAATATAATCCTAATAAATAAATACGAACACTAATTGCAAGTCAGTTTTTAAGAAATGGTTTATGTATGGCTTTTGAGTTGTTCCATAAGTGCCAAGTAACTTATGGAACAATAATAACTATTGAGAATCTTTCTTTCTAAGTGCTGGTATGAAGGGCGGTAAATGATGAATGAATGAATGAGTGATGTGAGGAGGTGGTGAGGAGGTGGTGAGGAGGGGTGAGGAGTGGTGAGGAGTGGTGAGGAGGTGGTGCCCTCGCTGTGTGGTAGCTGCTCGGGTTTTATGGACGCGGCTCCTTTAAGAGTTTTTTTTGGCTCTGAAAGTTTGAGGCCACTGAGCGCTGAGTTGCACTTTGGCTTCATGGATGAAGTGACGGTTTTTCCCAGCGCCCAGTAAACACTTCATTCACTCCAGTTACAACCAGTGAGGGGGTAAAAATAGTAGCTACGAGTGAAGGAAACGTGGAGTGCTGTTAACGCGTCCGACCGTCGGTCACCGCACAGTTTCCATGTGTGTTCAGAACGAACTGCGGCCACGTCCCGAATCACGGTTCATTCACTCATTCACTGGGTTCTGAGCGTCGTCCTGCTTTAGGATCGATTTGTTCCTCTCATCGTGAAGATTTTGCCCTGTGGACTTTATGGGACTTCTGTAGGACATGGAAGGATGGAGTAGGAACGCGGACACGGTGAGATCTGTTTGCGAACTTGGCTCGGTTCGGTGCGCGTCCGCTCCTGAGTGCGCATTTCCATTCAGTCGGATCTGGGATGTCGGCGCAGTCGGTGCGACCGGGATCAGTCGGAGTCGGAGTCGGTTTGGTCCTCTGGACTCTGTTGATGTGTTCGGGCTTTTGCTCTGAGCTCAGAGTCCGGGTTCGGCTCCTGGATGGACAGATCGCAGATGAGCTGCTGGAGGCGGACAGTGAGAAAGACTCCATCACACTGGAGTACCGACAGGCCGACGGGACACTCATCACTTTTGTGGCTGATTTCAAGCAGGTGAGAGGAAAACCTTAAAAATGCTCAGATTATTCCTTCCCACATCCAGCAGAACTTATCCAGTGAGAGGTTCTTTACCATCTCAAACGTTCCATATATGTTGGGGAGAACCCTGTTGGTCATCACATCAGCTTCAACTGAAGTGAAAAGTTTACCTTCACTCACTTTCACTTACACTTCACTTGGTCTTTAAATAAGCCTAATTTCATTTTTTTTAAACGTTTCTTGTACTTTAGAAGTCTAAAATCTTACTATTTCTAGACACCAGCATCTGGTTGACTGACCATCAGTGCCGTGCACCTTAGTGCACCATAGTTTTAGTAGTATGGGACCATCGCCCACTTTCCACAGACCATGCATTCCATGCATTCACAAACTGGGAATGAAGTCACTTACTGGAATGTACAGGTTGCCTCACACAACGTAAATACCCCTTCTCAAATGAAGTGGTCACCAACTGTGCAGCGCTTATACTTTTCTGGACCCAATAGATCATTTTTAATCGTTTTATCCAGGTCAGGGTTCGATTTTATGGGGAAACGCTGTACACTAGGCAGGACTACCCTGGACAGGGCGACAGTCCATTGCAGGGCTTCGGTCATCACCATCAGACATAGCCAGTCGTGTCTGTGTAGGTTCGAACCCAGATCTCAGCAGTATTGAAGTATGGATTTTTAATATTTGTTAAAATCTCACTTTTTATTTTCATTTTAACATATTTGAGTCTTTAAATAAGCCTAATATTATTTAGTTTTTCCTTTTTTTTGTACTAGAAGTCTAAAATAATCTCTCGGGGGGCATGGTGTGTATTGGAAATGACTAGGTTGGGTGAAGGTCATCTGTCTGCTCACCTTCTCACCATCACACCTCAAAATCTTATTTCATTTCATTTTCATTTTTATCTACTGTGTTATACCTGCCAGGATTGCGACAGGTCCGGGTACTCTGGGAAACTCTGGGCGCAAGGCAGGAACATCCTGGACAGGGTGGCAATCCATCTCAAGGCTTTTGCTGCACCCTAGTTGGGCACAGCCAATCGTCTGTGTAGACTCCTGGTGGGCCGATAGCACTGCCGAGATTCAAACTCGATGTCAGGTGTGGTGGGATATCGTAATATAGAATACATTTTAGTTTTACCCCTTTCTTTCAGAGTGGAGCTTGATATCCTGCATTTGCCTTCCAACTTTTGCATTAACTGGTTGTCATATTTATAATTGGGACGGTTGCATAACTGCAGCTGCAACATGTCTAACAGCTGGATACATAAAGACGTATTTAAGTCTCGCTGTTTTATTCTGGGGACGTTATATATTTAGTTGGTCGTTGCAGTGACTGTGAAAATTGAGCGCACTCGTGCAGCAGATGTCTTCATTTGTAGGCTACGTAGCTTGTTGACCTCTGGGATGAAATGCTAAAATTAACCGATGTTTGTTTCACGAAGACCTTTAACTGTTGTTTTTTTGCTGACCTGTTTCGTAGATTCACGGTTAAACTAACCTTTGGATTCTGTTTGTTTAGAAGAGCCATTCAGCAGTGAAACCACTAAAGCCTAGTTGATGAGTGGTCATCAAATCAACTTGTCTTACTATTTCTAGACATGTCATGAACACCAGAATCTAGCTGACCGACCTTCAGTGGCATGCACCATAGTGCACCTTAGTTTTAGTAATATGGAACCATCGTCCACCTTCCTTAAGCCATGCATTCACAAACTGGGAATGAAGTCACTTAATTGAATGTACAGTTTGCCACACAAACAGTTTGCTCTTTCGGTAGCTAAATAATTAGACCAAGTGGTCACCAACTGTCCAGTGCTTATACTTTTCCCCAATGGATCATTTTTTCAATTTCATTCCATCTTTATCAACAGCTTTATCCATGTCAGGGTTCGGTTTTATGGGGAAACACTGGACGCAAGGCAGGAATGCCCTGAACAGGCTGACCGGCTATCCCACTCAGACACAGCCAGTCGTGTCTGTATAGACTCGAACCCAGATTTCAGCAGTATTGAGGACTGTTATGCCACCAGAGTGCCTTTCAGTGGGTTTGAATAAATATTGTTTTGTAATTTTACCTGGATGAGTGAATTCTACCAAGCTAGTGGCCACCAGTTCTGCCAGCTCATCCCTGCCTGGTTAACGTACCTCTCTGCAGTGTGGTTTTCTCAGTGGTCAGATATTTAATCCTAAAAGGGAGTTGGTGTCCATTGGCCCAGCTTGCCTGACGTTGATTCTGTCATGTCTTCCATCATGCCTGACTTATTTTAGTCTCCACGACATGCCTCATTTATGCCTGATGGACCCAACTGTAGGCTAATCCTGGATAGGGGTTGACGACCCCTGACCTGGGTCTTGTCCATTCTGCTTGTAAATCACAGGTAAAGTAGGCAACTCGTCAAATGACCAAAAAAGCTTTCCCTATTTGGCTGAATATCTGAAAGGTCTTAATGCCAACTTTAGTGTATACCAGTCTGGCATGGCTTGTTATATGGTTTAGCAGTAGGTGCATTATTATCTGCACTGGGTTCTCAAACTAAGATTGGTAAGCGCTGGCCTAAATTGTGGTCAGTTCATTGGAAAATCAGAATTGAGAAACAGTCTTTACATTCTTCACTTGGATGGCTGGCTACTTAATGATTGTGGTCACCATCTCATCTTCTAGAGATCTTCTCCTGTCTTACTGGTGTTGGATTTCAGATTGACCCGAGTGTAATCCCAGTTTAGGATTTTAAACCTTGGTTTTGGTAATTTCACTGAGAATTGACAGACTGAGGTGACGTCTGGTCATGTGGTGAATGCATTATTTTTAATTATTGTAACTTTTTAGCTTAGCGACTGACAGTGTAAGGATTGTGGTCACATTCTCTCTTTCCGTGCTTGTACCTTCCTGCAGACTTTACTTTTTACCAGCCTTCGCCACGCTTGATTTAACCGAGCCCTGAAAACACTGCTCAGTTGTCACAGCGGTGTTAGATTTCAGTCGGACCTGAGTGAAATCTTAGAGAAGGTGTAGCAACCGTTACCTCTGGATTTGTTTTTTTATCCAGTGGGAATGTACTGGCTGAATGAAATCGATTAGGTCAGGTACAGACATGCAGCAGTTCTATTTTTTAATGATTAATGTAATTCATTTTAAAGTCCGGTTACCCAAGGTTTGGTCACTAAGTGTCCTCCTGGGAGTCCAGCATGCTGCAGCTGTTAGTTTCTACCAGCCTCTGTCATGCCTGATTTAAATGTCTTTCAGAACCCAGTGCAGTTGTCAGTGACGGTAGATTTAAGGTGGATCCGAATGCAAACCTGGTAAACATTGGGGAAGTTTCTTTTTTAGGCAGTCAAGTCAAATTTATTTCTATAGCACTTCACCTGATCGTGAGTATGATCTTAAGTTTAAATCAGAGTCTAAACCTGAGTTTGATTGTGAGTCTGATCGTGAGTCTGATCTTAAGTTTAAAATTTGAGTCTAAACCTGAGTCTAAACCTGAGTTTGATTGTGAGTCTGAATTTGAGTCTGATCTTGAGTCTAAACCTGAGTTTGATTGTGAGTCTAAACCTGAGTCTGATTGTTAGTCTGATCGTGAGTCTGATCGAGAGTCTGATCGTGAGTTTAAACCTGAGTCTGATTGTCAGTCTGAGCTTAAGTCTATTCATTTACTTTTGTGGCATTTAGTAGATGCTTTTACAATTACTTACAATTACGACTCAATACAGTTTGAGCAATTGAGGGTCAAGGGCCTCGCTCAGGGGCCCAACTGTGGCAACTTGGCGGTGGTGGGGCTTGAACCGGCACTCTTCTGATTACTAGTTCAATACCTTAACTGCTGAGCTAACACTGTCCCATGTGTGGATTGGAAAACCTGCATGGGACACTTGTATGTTTCTGTGGCCTGTAGTAGTGGGCAGTGGGTTAAGGGCAGTGGTCACTTAGCAACAGAGGACTGGAGTTGTCCTTCTCTGGTCTTGAGCTTGGTCGTTTAACTGGCCCTTTATATAATAATAGAATGAACCACATCCAGTGTGGAAGAAAACAAATCCTCAATATTCAGATACCCAGCATTTGTGGTCACCTACTTCCCTTGAGATAAAAAATGAAGGTGAACCTAAGATTTGAAGTGTAATTCTTGATGAAAGATGACCAGCCCTGACCTGGGTTTTCCAGTGGTTCTTCCAGTGGTTAGTATTTCACTTTCCCTTCTATATAACCATTCTGGATGTGATTCAGCTCATAAATGTGGTTTGTTTTTTACGAGTGCAGGCCACACCTTTAACTGTAGTGAATGAGGAGTGATTGTGAGACTTTAAAGGAAGGGAGGGGAACTCTGGGAATGTTGAGCTGGAGTTCAGGGTGGCTCCGTCTTTTTATTTATTTATTTAGAAAAAAAAAAAGTAAATGTGAAGAGCTGAGGAGGAAATGGGTGTGAGGATTCATCAAGGTGGAGAGAAGATGATGGGTAAACATTTGGGCAGTCAGTCAGGATTTCAGTCGTGTTTTTTTTCCCAAACCTCATTTTTTCATACCTCCATTCACTGACTCTCATTCGAGCTTTCCCAGCACTGTAACCCCTGATTTAAACCAGTCAAGTGGGCATTACACCAGCTTCATTTTGCCAGCGTGCAAAGATTCGCTTTGGTTTTTAGAATCGGTAGCTTTTGAACGCAGCCTGATCCACTTACCAGCTGCTGAATCAGTGCTGGTGTGACCAGTCAGCTGAGAACATTTCAGATCAAAATCTCACTTTCTTTTTCTTTGTGAGTCCGGAAAGCTCTGACTGCTGAGGTGAGCTGATGTTGCATTTACAACAGAATCTGACTCTGAGCACATGAACTTACAGGAACGACAATCTGTAGCAATACCTGAGACTGTGAGAAAAAGTTTTAACCAAGACAATATAGAAACAATCCTCTATTTCTTAAAATTGGTCTAAAAGAATGGATCTAAATAAACAACACACGACAAAGGCTACAGACTAATAAAATGACCTACCCTTCCGGCCGTGAATATAACCATTGTGTGAGGCACGGTGTAAAACATCTAAATAAATAAATAACGTAGCACACATTGTGTTTGTCACACAGTGTTTCGTATGAGACCAGACAAGGTATTTTGAATGAATCTCTTTTAGGTTTGACAAGGACTGAGTCTGAACCTGAGTCTGAACCTGAGTCTGAACCTAAGTGTAATTCTGAGTCAAAACTTGAGTCTGAATCTGAGCCTGATTCTAAGTCTTGACCTAAATTTGATTTCTGAGGCTGTCTGAACCTGAGTCTGATTGTGAGTCTAAACATGAGCCTGATTTTGAGTCTAAACCTGAGTCTAAACTTGAGTCTGATCCTGAGCCTGATTCTGAGTCTGATCTTTAGCCTGAACCTGAGTCTAAACCTGAGTCTGAACCTGATTCTGAGTCTTATCGTCAGTCTAAACCTGAGTCTGATAGTGAGTCTAAACCCGAGTCTGAACTTGAGTCTGATCCTGAGCCTGATTGTGAGTCCTGTGGGTCTTAACCTGAGTCTGAACCTGAGCCTCAACCTGTGTCTGTTCCTGAGTCTTAAGTCTGAACCTCAGTCTGATCCTGAGTCTGATTGTGAGTCCTGTGGGTCTAAACCTGAGTCTGAACCTGAGCCTCAACCTGTGTCTGTTCCTGAGTCTTAAGTCTGAATCTGAGTCTAATTGTGAGTCTGAACCTGAGTCTGAACCTGAGTCTGAACCTGAGTTTGAACCTGAGTCTGATCGTGAGTCTGATCGTGAGTCTGAACCTGAGTCTTAACCTGAGTCTTAACCTGAGTCTGAACCTGAGTCTGAACCTGAGTCTGAACCTGAGTGATCCCGAGTCTGATCTCGAATCTGATCCTGAGTCTGATCTTGGCTTTGTAATGTCTGACTCACGTTTTTCTCACACGGCTCCTCTTTGCTTTTGCTGGTTTGATGGGTTCCACGCGGAGGTTCGTCTCCTTTCACCTCACATGTGTTTCTCATCTGTGTCGTCTACGAGGATTTATGGAAACTTGAATTAAGCACGACTTCCAGCTGCCGGCTCCGATTTATTGCTCGCCGAGTAATTTTACGGCATCGCCAACAGATAGACTTTCATGCACCAGTCAGCGCCGCGTGTATTAACGTAGCAGCACAGACCCGAGGTCGCCGGGCTCGACTGGTGCTGCCGCTGCTGCCGCTGAATTTAGTTCCAGCGGATCTTGTGATTTTTACCTCCTGACTTTTATTTAGAATCACACACTTGATTTTTATAGATGTCATGTGACAAAATTTTTTATTTTTCTGTCGTTCAGAACCTGAACTGTGACAGGATCTTTTGTCCTGTTTAAAATGAAAACCCCCTGATTCAGTTCTAATCACTTCAGGACTTTGTCCAGTTGGATGAAGTTCTAATGTTTATTGATTAACCACAGAACAGCCGTGTACGTCCGACACAAAACTCCAGCATGTTGCTTCCACTTTTCACTTAGTTTTGTTACACTTACCTTAGATGGAAGTTTTATTTTCAACTGGATTCAAATAAATATATGCTGCACTTGTGTTATAAGAACGTTAAACAGGGACATGTTTTCAGGCACGTTAAACAAGGACGCGTTTTTATGCACGTTAAACAGTGGTGCGTTTTTAGGCATGTTAAAGAGAGACGTGTTTTCAGGCATGTTAGAGTGATGTGTTTTCAGCCACGTTAAACAGGGGTGCGTTTTTATGCACGTTAAACAGGGTTGCGTTTTTAGGAATGTTAAACAGGGACATGTTTTCAGGCACGTTAAACAGGGTCGCGTTTTTAGGCATGTTAAAGAGGGATGCGTTTTTTAGACGTGTTAAAGAAGGATGCGTTTTTAGGCATGTTAAACAGGGACGCATTTTTAGGTGTGTTACATAGGGACGTGTTTAAACAAGGACACGTTTTTAGGTGTGTTAAACAGGGTCGTGTTTCTAGGCACATAAAACAGGGGTGCGTTTTTAGCCACGTTAAACAGGGACGCGTTTTTAGCCAGGTTAAACACAAGCGCATATCCACTTTCTTATGATTTTGGTATATACCCTTTAATTCAATGCGGCTTTACTAACACGCCGGTGCTGTTATGATGTTGAGCTGTGATGCACGTGTGTTACCTCAAACACTGACATATGCACAATCATTAATACAGTGGATTAATACAGTTAAGCATAAATTTAGAGAAGAAGACCTCTGCTCTGGGAGACTGGGAAATGAGGCCAAAAAATGTCCACTGGTCATTATTCGGCGTGTAAATACACTCCCTCGTTCCTGTTAAACACTTGTGGGTGAGACGTACTTGCGATCCAAACACAAAGGGGTGTCTGGGTAAGGGAGCAATCAGACGGCGTCACGAGAACGTGCTACAGAGATGTAAGTGTGAAAGCTCACGCTAGAACTTTCTTAAATCAGTCTTTCATCTCTCTCTGGGTGTATCGTGTTACCCATCCTGCTCCCTCTGCACCCTCGGGCTCTCTAATATCCAGGTCGTCTTCAAAGGAAAGGCGCTTGTTAAAAAACAGCCCACACAGTAAGTGATGATGAATGTGAATTGATTCACTCAGTGCAGAATTTGGCTTTTTCTGCTCCTCCCGATTGGGATACCATCTGGCAGTGACTCGTCTCTTCTTACTGTACCAAAACCACATCTGGATCTCCTGTCAACTTGGCCCGAGTGCTAAAGAGTCACATGTAGTTTTTTACCTTCCGCCTGTAGTAAACACCTTTGGGATGAATCAAAACATTAATAGTAAGCAAGGCCTTCGTCTTCCAACATCACTGCCTGACCTCAGAAATGCCCTTTTGCAGCCCTATATGGGTCCAAATTTAATTCTGAGCTCCCGGGTTAGAATCTCGGCTCTGCTACTGGTCGGCTGGGCGCCCTCTAGCAGGCACATTTGGACAAAATTGGCCTCCAGTCTGCTCCACCGAAGTATGTGTGTATAAGAAGGGATTGGTGGAGTGTGTCGGGTAAATATACACCCTACTTGGACGCAAGTGGGGTCCCTAGCAGCGGATTGGCTGACTAAATTGCTAGAAAAGGTGATAAATGCATAAAAAATTTGTCCAAATCCCCACAGGCACGCTTCAAAACTATGCGAACAGCCACCTACCTTACCCCCCCCACAAGGAGTGAAGATTGTGGTAGCTGGACGTTCATCAGTTTGTATTATTAGTTGCTTTTGTCTAAATAAGCAGCTTTACTTTAAAATAAGTAGCTTTACTAACACGCCGGTGCTACATCGAACCCTGGCGACGTTTGTACATGTGCTTGTTTATATACACTATGTGGCCAAAAGTATTTGGACACCTGACCATGCGTTTGTTTGATGTCCCATTTCAAAAACTAATGAATTTGAATGGCCGGGCACTGATTTCAATAATGAATTCAATAATCGAGGGTGTCCCAATACTTTTGTCTGCTTTTGAACCTCCAGGTGTTCTGATAAGCCGTGAACGTTCAGATGAAGTCAACACACCGGATGATTACGTGAATGCGCCGCTCAATCAGAGCTTTGTTATGAAATGTAGCAATTAGCCTTATCATCCAGTTCCTCGTGAATAGGCGTGTACCTGCGCTAACCTCAGACCGCTGCAGGAACGCGGCACCGCTCGGCATCGCCATTGTTCCATTGTTGACCAGATTTCTATCTGCGAATGCCCGTGCGTTTGCGTATCTGTGGGCAGCCCGCCAGCACACCGCTCTCGCCTGGGAACAGGAAGCGCGGCCGTGGCGTAACGGGCGCTAACCCTTACGCAAACATGTTTATTACCGCGGCGGTTCGTCAGCTCTGTCCGGATCTGAATTCCCCCGACCTGCCGCTGGTGTCACTTGCAGGAACTTGCTGTGTGTCTGACATCCTGGTGTCACCTTTTCCTGGCAGCGAGTGCCACGTCTTCAGGTGCCATCCAGGTGTGTGAACACGGATTTGGGCAACACGGCTGTGTGTGAGTCACATGAGAAAGACGGGGTGTAGCTGCGGCCCCAATTCTCAGGAACGATGGCGTGAAAGTGCCACTGGGAATCTTGGGCAATAACTTGGTACAGCTATTGCCACATTTTTAATGAACGTCTTAGCCTGTAGGGCATTTTTTCTATTTTATTTACACATTTTCTCCCTTTTTTCTCACAATTTTAGTCATAGCCAATTAGTCTTCCACTGCTTGAGATTTTGATTGCATCAAAGGAGGGTATATTCACCTGACACACGCTTTCTCCGAAAGCTCTTTCTTATTCGCCCATACTATGCAAGAATCACGCATTGATCCCTACGTTCCTCCACTTCTGTACAGACAGGCGACTAACCAGGGCCCTTAAACAGCCTTGAAGACCCCGCCCACTTTTTTAATCTGTTTTTTTCCACCCAGTAGACTTTAGTGACCTATTTTTCTGCTGTAGGCACCAATAATTGTGCCCGCTAGGGGGTGCACCAGCCGACCGGTAGCAGAGCTGAGATTCGAACGCTGGTGTGCTAGTGTAGTTTGAAAGAGCCTCAGTCTTTCAGCTGTCATTGGTCAGCTGATTGGGGGAGTAACTGGGGTTTTGCAATAAACTTTACTTAGTTCCATACCACCCCATTAAATTAGTGTCACTTTAGTACCACCAGATTAACAGTATCAGTCCTGTTTTGACCAGGAAAAATAGTGGAGAACATGTGAAAATAGGGAGAACATACAAAAATGCGTGGCAGTGTAGATGATGTACATTGCGGAGCAGTTTATTGCTTATTGCTCACAGTATAACTGTTGTTCCTGCTGCTTTCAGGACCCTGCATTAATTTTACAGAGGATCAAATCTGGGGCGTTCGGTCAGCAGATGCGCCAGCCGATCACCGCTTAGAATTGATATTAAATCTCAGCAATGCTACGGGCCAGCGGGGCGCCCAAACAGACACGATTGGGAGGCACGATCGGAGGGAGAACTTGTTACTGCTGCAACAGCGCCCTCTGCTGTTTATAATGGAGAGCACTCTCAGTGCTCTGAGAGAATTGACAGGTGAAAAGAAGTGGTCTCACTTGTCAGAGGGGCTGGGGGTCTGCAGCAGCAGAGGAAGATCCCAATGGGGAACTGGATATGACTACATTGTGAGAAAAATTGTTCTTTAATTTTCCTTTTTTAAAGCAGCAGATATAGCAGTGCCGTTGCCGTAGCCCCCAGAAGTGCAACCGAAAAGCAGCGAGTCTGTGTTAGCTTTGTCATTAGCTTTTCAGCTTTATCTTTGTGGATTTTGTGTGTGTGTGTGAGCTTTGTGGGTTTTGTGTGTGTGTGTGTGTGTGTGTGTGTGTGTGTTGCTTTCAGACGAGGATTATGGTTTAACATGTTCCCTGGAAGTCTGGCGTCCCAGGTGCGAAGACCTTTACAATCCCGCTGTAATTAGCTTGAACTAAAGCATTTCTCGCCAGCTTAGCTTCCTCCTCCTTCGCTCTATTGACTCGGATCGCTAGTCTTTTACAACGGGAGGTAAAAACGCCGGCGTGCACCTGCGCCTTTTCACCGGACCTGTGCAAATACCTCCGCGCCGGTGCACTGACTCATAATCGCCCCCGGTGCCGGGAGTGAAACGTCGGACAGGGCAGGTTTCTTCTTCATTTCTCTTTGGGTTTTGCGCTGCCGCCTCAACCTTTAGGGTTTTAATCCCCGTAACGTTCTGTTTGCTCTCCTCAGAGCTTGTTTGCTTTAGACTTTGGCTCACCGCTCCAGTTCGGTCACACACTTCTCCGTGTGGGTGGAAAAACGACTTTCGATCGACTGAAGGTGTTTACGCTTTGTAAGTACAGAGACTTCTCATGATCTGGACTGTACTGGGTCCACTTGGCATCGTTACTGGTTTTAACGATGTGCTGGGAGTTTGTCTTAATAACTGTCTTAGCATAGCATTCAAATTTCTGCACGGTGGCTCGAGGGGTAGCACTGTCGCCTCACAGCAAGAAGGTCCTGGGTTTGATTCCCAGGTGCAGCAGTCCGGGTCCTTTCTGTGGAGTTTGCATGTTCTCCCTTTCTTCCTGTGTCTGTGTGGGTTTCCTCCCACAGTCCAAAGAGGGCTTACAGGTTAACCAGATGTGTGTGTGTGTGTGTGTGTGTGTGTGTGTTTGCTTGTCCTGTCCAGGGTGCCATGTCCAAAACAGACAATGAATGAAAAGTAAATAAATGAAAAATTTCTCAGAATTTTGCAGCTATCAGCCGGCCAGGACGAAACAGTGTTCCTCGTCACTGAGGAATTATGCCCTCTGCAGGCCGGTCAAGCCGCTGGTTACAGATGGCAGTGCATGGCCCTGGTAGGTGAAGAGAAGCGATACAGCCTCAGCCCTCCTCGATCAGGGATGGGGTGGCGGGGTACTGATCGCTGTGTGAACCTGCCTCCTGCAGGTAAAAAGAAGTGGTTGTCATCACAGCAAGAAGGTCCTGGGTTTGATTCCCAGGTGGAGCAGTCTGGGTCCTTTCTCTGTGGAGTTTGCATGTTCTCCCCGTGTCTATGTGGGTTTCCTCCCACAGTCCAAACACTGTGAGGTGAACTGAAGATACTAAATTGTCCGTGACCGTGTTCGACATTGAACTTGAACTGATGAATTATGGGTAACCTGTAACTACGTGTCCTGTCATGAATGGAACCAAAGTGTGTAAAACATGACGTTAAAATATTAAATTCATATTAAGGAAACGAGTAAGAGGTTTTGTTCTAATCCTCATTGTTTTGACCTGCTTTTCAAACTTCTGTTATAATGAAACACAAACTAAGAAGCAGTTGTAGTTTCGTTTAGCCCTCAAGCAGACACGGGTGAGTGGTTAAGAGTCGTGTACTATGAGGGCACAAAACAGAAAGTGAACGGATCTCTTCATGGAGGTTTGGCACAAAGTTACGTTCTACCTGTCGGACGAGGCTGTGAGAGCAAAGAAAGTGAGAGTTCAGCTGTCGGAGCGCTTTTGATTTAAATCCTTGTTTGGTTATTAATGTGGGAACTGCTGAGGGTGGATTATTTATTTTATGACGGAAACAAAGGCGTGAGCTGAGCGGGTTTTTATTTCTCTCTGTTCAAGTTCAAAAGCCTCTTTACGTGATTTTCCAGTCTGTTGTGAGGCGGGGCGGATTGTTTTTGTTATTTAATAACCCCAGATACACTGTATGGGCAAAAGGATTGGGACACCCTGTTGATTACTGAATGTATGTGTTTAAGCAACAACAATTGTTAACAGGTGTAATAAATCAGTTATAAATCAGTTATATAAAGGAAATTCTTTGCTTTTTCTTTTCTGTTCCTTCTTCTAGAGTATGTGAAGAGTTTTTAAACTTTTTTGTGGAAAAAACTGAAACAATTAGGTCTGGCATTACTTACTTGGGTATAGATTCTCCACTTCCACCGCCGTGCCCAGGTATGTTTGAAAAGTTTGAGGCTGTTTCAATCTCCGAATTAACAGATTTGGTGCTGAAAACAAAGCCAACAACCTCCCCACTTGATGTGATGCCCCCACAGATAGTTAGGGAGACATTTGATATATTAGGACCTTTTGTCCTGGATATCATTAATACTTCCCTTGCCACTGGTACTGTTCCAGCATGCTTTAAACATGCTGTAGTTACACCTCTGCTCAAAAAGCATAATCTTGATGCTACAGTGGTTAGTAACTATAGGCCGATTTCTAAATTACCATTCTTGGCTAAATTGCTGGAAAAGGTTGTATATTCTCAGCTTTTACCATTTTTGAGTAGAGATGGTATTTTTGAGATTTTTCAATCTGGCTTTAAGTCTATGCACAGCACTGAATCTGCTCTTCTGAAGGTGACAAATGACTTGCTACTTACTGTTGATGAGGGAAATTGTGCCATCCTCATTTTATTGGACCTTAGTTCTGCTTTTGATACTGTTGACCATGACATACTTGTTGGTCGCCTGGAAAAGTGGGTGGGGTTACAGGGAGAGGCCCTGAATTGGTTCATATCTTATTTTAAGAATAGAACCTTTTCAGTGAATATTAGCAGCTATTTCTCTTCTTCTGCTGATGTCTCTTGTGGTGTTCCACAAGGGTCCATACTAGGGCCCCTCCTTTTTTCTCTCTATATGCTGCCATTGGGTCAAATAATTAGGAAGCACAATGTCAGCTTTCACCTGTATGCTGATGACATACAGCTTTATCTTCCCATTAGACCGAATGACAATGGCTCGTTAACATCTCTTAGCAGTTGTCTTGAGGACATAAAGAGGTGGATGGCTGACAATTTTCTTCAGCTGAATGAAAGCAAGTCAGAGGTTATCGTTTTTGGGGGTCCTCATCACATCAATAGTGTCTCCAATAACCTTGGTCACTTGTCTACATGTGTCAAAACATCTGTGAGAAATCTTGGTGTTATCTTTGACTCTGACCTCCGATTTGATAAACAAATCAACTCTGTGGTAAGGAATAGCTTCTTCCAGCTCAGAAATATTGCGAAGATTAAGCCTTTTCTCTGCTATTCTGACCTGGAAAAAGTTATTCATGCATTCATTTCTGCAAGAATTGACTACTGTAATTCTCTGTATATTGGGATTAATCAGCCTCTGTTGCGGCGCTTGCAGGTAGTCCAGAATGCAGCAGCAAGGTTACTGACTAATACCAAGAAAAGAAACCATATTACACCAGTCCTTGCCTCACTACATTGGCTGCCTGTTCAGCACAGGATTCATTTTAAAGTGCTTTTATTTGTTTTTAAAGCGCTTAATGGTCAAGCCCCGGCTTATCTCAGTGGTATGCTTTCTCCCGCAACCGCACAGCGATCTTTAAGATCAGCCACTCAGAATTTGTTGACTGTTCCTAGGGCTCGTTTGAAGCTAAAAGGTGATCGTGCATTTGCAGTTTATGCTCCGAGGCTATGGAACACTCTACCTCTTAATATTCGACAAGCACCTTCGGCCGCTGTTTTTAAATCACTCCTAAAAACATACCTTTATAAGCTGGCATTTGAACAGTGAGGAGCTGTGTTAATTTTAATGTTTTAGTCTATTTGTATTTGTTTTATTTTGTCTCTTACTCTGTATTTTTATTTGGTTCTTACTTTTTTAATATAATGTTGTGTTATGTATGCTTATTCGATGTACAGCACTTTGGTCAACGTAAGTTGTTTTAAGAGTGCTTTATAAATAAAATTTACTTACTTACTTACTTACTTTAAGCTTTGCAGCAACAGTATATACTGTATATATATATATACACTGATCAGCCATAACATTACAACCACCTCCTTGTTTCATGCTGTTCTTCAAGGGTCAGGACCCCCACAGGACCACTACAGAGCAGGTATTATTTAGGTGGTGGATCATTCTCAGCACTGCAGTGACACTGACATGGTGGTGGTGTGTTAGTGTGTGTTGTGCTGGTATGAGTGGATCAGACACAGCAGCGCTGCTGGAGTTTTTAAACACCTCACTGTCACTTCTGGACTAAGAATAGTCCACCAACCAAAAATATCCAGCCAACAGCGCCCCGTGGGCAGCGTCCTGTGACCACTGATGAAGGTCTAGAAGATGACCGACTCAAACAGCAGCAATAGATGAGCGATCGTCTCTGACTTTACATCTACAAGGTGGACCAACTAGGTAGGAGTGTCTAATAGAGTGGACAGTGAGTGGACACGGTATTTAAAAACTTCATCAGCGCTGCTGTGTCTGATCCACTCATACCAGCACAACACACACTAACACACCACCACCATGTCAGTGTCACTGCAGTGCTGAGAATGATCCAACACATAAATAATACCTGCTCTGTGGTGGTCCTGTGGGGGTCCTGACCATTGAAGAATAGGGTGAAAGCAGGTTAAAAAGTATTTAGAGAAACAGATGGACTACAGTCAGTAATTGTAGAGCTACAAAGTGCTTCTATATGGTAAGTAGAGCTGATAAAATGGACAGTGAGTGTAGAAACCAGGAGGTGGTTTTAATGTTATGGCTGATCAGTGTATATATTGTGCATATTTCCATATATGTGAAATAATAGAAACACATGGGGGTGGATACGAGTTTTTCTTCTTTCAGATTTTTCCATTATGGTTCTCACTCAAAAAGAAAAGAAAAAAACCCATGAAGCGTTTTTTTGTGTGTGAGAGACATGGTTCTGTATGTGTTGGCTCGTTTAAAACAGTTGGAACGAGCGGAGGCAGCGCTGGTGGCTTTGCGCCGGTGAGTGGAATCAGTCTGGAATGGGTCTTCCCATGAGCCGGACTTCACAGCGAAGCGCCAGTCAAAACAAACGCCGGGAGAAGCGCTCACAGCCAAGAGGAAATGTTCTAACTGTTCCACTCTGTTCTCAGTCTTATCAGCCTTTATCACTACGTTCGGGCAGAGACGCGGCACACTCGGTTACCCGTGTATCGGATTATTTAACTGGGTGTGAATTCCATCACCATCTGCTTGTGTTCTGAATGGTGTCGGTTATGGATCTACGTCTTGCTATATTCAATGATGTGATCCCAACCATCAAATTCTCGATTCCAACCACACAATAACAGCAGCAGAGTCATGTGGTGAATAGATCTGAGTTCCTCGGTTTGAGAAGAAGAAGAGAAAAGCCTTTATTTATCATATATACACACACACGTGTTCAGTACAATGAAATGCTTTTTACACCTATCCCAGCTTGTTTGGAAGCTGGGGTCAGAGCGCAGGGTTAGCCATAGTATGGCACCCCTGAAGCCAAAAGGGTTAAGGGCCTTGCTCAAGGGCCCAACAGTGGCTACATGGCAGAGCCTGGAATTGAACTAACAATCTCCCGATTGAAAGCCCATTTTAATTTATGTTTTCGACATTCATCCAAAGCGACTTACAGTAGGGTGACAGTATACTGTCTAAGCAATTGAGGGTTAAGGGCATTGCTCAAGGGCCCAACAGTGGCAACCTGGCAGTGGTGGGGCTTGAACCAGCAACCTTTCGATTACTAGTCCAGTACCTTAACAACTAGGCTACAACTGCCCATCTACAACTACCCATCTACCCACTAGGCTACCACTGACTGTGAAGATCACAGTTCTACTCAGGCCTCACATCCAGCTTTTACTCTTTATTCCGATTAGGCACTGATGTTTGGCATGAGGCCTGGCTCACAGTCGGTGTTCCATTACAATCCATGCGGCATTTAGTGAACACTTTTATCCAAAGCGATTCCCTACACTGGCAACTTGGCGGTGGTGGGGCTTGAACCGGCAACCCTCTGATTACAAGTCCAGTACCTTAAATACTAAGCTACCACTGTTCTTCTTAATTTGCTTTATTGACCACAGTTTGGGCCCAGAGGCATTATTGTGCTGGAACAGGAAAGGTGCTTCCACACCTTTAGTTTGGGGAAGGTCCTCTCCTGTTCCAGCATGATGATGATGCCCCAGTACCTAAAACCTCCCAATGGCTAAACTGTCCAACATTTGTTGTGTTTTTTTGCTGGTCATGCTTGTTTTTCGTGGTCACCAACCAGCAGCTGGTGAAAGTGAGCCCTGTCCAGATTATACCAGCACTAGATCAGTGTTTGGTTGGTAAAACAAAGAGGCAGCAGGATCCAGACTGTCGTCCTGTCCTGGCTTACACATGTTTCAACATGGATTTGAAAAAGGGGTCAAGCAGGGGACAGAAACTGGAGCCCAGTGCGCCTGTGGAAACATGTTTAGCTGAGGAGGATGTGCTGTCTTAGATAATGAGAGAGGAAATTGCTTCTCAATGGAGATAAGATTTTTTTTTGCAGAGGAATTAACAGTCAGATCTCAGTGAAATGGGACGGGGTGAATCGAGGTTCAGTTCCTACTTTAAAGGTTCGTTAGTGTTTAGTTTTTAATGCCATGTCTGCCCCGGGCGATGTGCATGGCAGGAAAGGTTGTGATGTGTCTTTTATTCACTGTTCTGTTGTGTGTGTGTGTGTGTTTATTATGTGTTGACAGGAGTTTTAGGAGTGTTTGTGCTTTTGTGTTGTTGAATAGTTCCTTCATGATCTTCGCTGTCAAGGTCGGTCGTCTCTCACGGTCGTAAACGATATACTCCAGGGTCAAATGTTTTATTGTAAGCTGTGTTTGGCATGCTGCACGATATGGTGCAGCTTTACTTTTTATCAGATGCATGTGTGTTATTCTGGTGTGTCCAATACGGCCCAATGTATTCGTGTCCAATTCTTCGACTGCATAACGCCTCCTCTGTACTGATGCTGACTTCCACTTTGACTGAGGAGAACCCTGACTAACACGCCCCCTCCGACACAGCATCTTTTCAGTTCATATGTGGATCAGCTTTGCGCAGGGAGAGTCACATTATCCCCCGTCTCTGTGCAGCACCATCAATCAGCCAGCATGAGTTATGAGAAATCCCGTCCAGAAACCTCCCTGCAAACGAGCCAATCGTTGTTCGTGTAGGCGCCCAGCCTGCCGGGAGCAGAGCTGAGATTTGAACCGATGAGTTCCTGCAGTTGTAAGGTTTTTTATTGTTTCTCCATTATTAGAATTCGCTTCATATGATTTATAATCCTTGATATATGAGTTTATTATAGGTTTGATGTCCATTGGTGGAATCTTGTGCTTCGGTCCGGTATGCCTGTGTTATTTATTTATTTATTTTTTGCAGCCTGATCTGCTCTCTCATTCATACTTAAAAAGTAAACGAGTTACTCAGCAGGCTGCTGGACATGCCGTTTATCTGCATTTCTTTATTCAAACTTACAAAAACATCTTTTTTGATTGTCTCTCTGTGCCAAGCGTGTATTCGCACAGTATTCGCTGATCATTCTGTCATCTGAGACTCTCCGGCAGGTCTGGCCGTCACGTCAGCTCCACTGCTTTATTAGCCGCCTTTCCCACACTGTAGTTAGAGGAGCCTCGACCGATCGTTATTGGACCGATTCGAGTCCAGATCGAGGCTCTCTTGGCCGCCGGCGTGTCTGGAGTAGAGCGAGATGTCGGCTCGCTTCACGCAGAGGTGTTTTGTTATTACGTTGACGCTGACCAGTTCTCTGGGCCAAAAGAAAAGTTGAAGACGAGGCCGCGGCAGAGAAAACGAAGTCGTTTTGTCTCTGTTTGTTTTGAGAGCTGCTGCTCTCCTGGAGGCTTTGTATTCAAGACCCTGGTGTGGCCATTTGTATTTGTGTGTGTGTGATTGTAAAAAAAAAAAGAAAGCGACTAGACGGATCTAAATCCTCGGATTTCCCATCATGACCACACATGGAACCCTTTATTGAGACAGGACCCCTGCCAGGGTGGCGCTTGTGTTGCCAGAGGTGATGCTGTAATGTTCTGAACTATACCGCCCGTCTCCTTTGTTCTGCCTCGCTGCTTTACTAAATCTGTAATTCACGATCTGTAGCTGGCTGCAGTTTTTTTAGTTGAATGGAGCGCTGGAATTTAATTGGCAGGCGAGTTGAAAAACGATCCACGATCGCACCACAAGCCCTTTCAGCCAGTCGAAGGCCAGACACGTTGTAATATACAGTACTGTAGTTACTCTGTATGGGCTTAGATTTACAGCGCAGAAGCTCCTGGGCTTACAGATCACTGAGGAAACTTGTAACGAGGGCTTTGTCCTGGTCAGGGTTGCTGTGGGTCACTGAGGAGCATTGATACACATGAAAACTGTACTGCTACTATTTACTATTTTATATCTACTATATAGGTACGTTGTAGCCTAGTGGTAGGACTAGTAATCAGAAAGTCACTGGTTCAAGCCCCACCACTGCCAGGTTGCCAATGTTGGGCCCTTGAGCAAGGCCCTTAACCCCCAATTGCTTAGACAGTAAACTGTCACAGTACTGTAATTCACTTTGGATAAAAGCGTCTGCTAAATGCCGTAAATGTACATTTTTCACAGATTTACTATTTCTCCGTTTTGATATAGTAGCTCTCGATGTGGTTTGCTGGAGTCCCACAGCCTTAGAACTGACTGCTTTTTGAGACCCTCTGACTGAAAAAGATTCTGTTTTAGTGATTAGAACTCAACACGGCGGCAGTAATCACACCTGGGTGTGGTTATTCTTTCTAATGCCAGTTACTGACTCCACTTTACTTTACACACACACAGTGTAGGTGTTCAGGTCTTCGTCTTTTATTTCAGTTGGCAGTGGTAGCTTAGTGGTTAATGTTGTAGACTAGTGATCGACATTGCCAACGGACACTCTTTGGCCCCTGAGCAGGGCCTTAGCCATCATTTACTTGCATTGTATTCTGTCCCTACTGGAAGTCACTTAAAGAAGGGGGCACATACTTTTTGTAACTTGGCCTAAAGTAACCTGACTTTTATTTTCCAGGATGTGAAGATCTTTCGGGCGTTGATACTGGGAGAGCTGGAGAGAGGGCAGAACCAGTACCAGGCGCTGTGCTTCATCACACGCCTCGACCACAACGAGGTCATCTCCAGCGAGTCCATGGCGCGACTCCGGCAGGTCAGTTCCATTCTCCAGATCAAAAGAGCATTTATGAGGTCTGGCACTGACTGACACTGACTTCATCTCAAAGTCCCTACATGCCAAACTCATCAAGTCCTGTCTTTATAGACCTCATGTTAAAAGGCACTGGTCAGTGGCTTTACGTATAGATAAGCCGTGTGCTATACCGCAGGCAGCAGGGGGCATCAGAGTACAGTGGAATTAGATATATCCAAAATTGGGATATGCAAAAAGAGGGAACGATTTAGCACGGTCGGCTCACAGCAGGAAGGTCCTGGGTTCGATTTCCAGGTGGAGCGGTCCCGGTTCTTTCTGTGTGGAGTTTGCATGTTCTCCCCATGTCTGTGTGGGTTTCCTCCGGGAGAAACAAAATTGTCCATGACTGTGTCCAATCCGCAGTGGTGATTGGGTATCTATAGTACGTACAGACATGATTGGCTATGTCTGAGGGGGATTGGACGAGGCTATGCAGTGGATTGCCGTCCTGTCCAGAGTGTGTTGCTACAGTGCGTCCAGTGATTTTGTGGAACACTGACCAGGACAAAGCGGTGGTCAAACAGTAAAATGAATAAATGGGTGTAGGCTGTGTGTGTGGTTGCACTGTGGAACGCTACCACATGATGCGTCCGTGTCCGTTACCCATAATGACCAGTCGTTACTTTAAATGTAACATGCTGAGTAAGATAAACAATGTTGGTCTGAAAGTGCCGACACGGCATTTAGAAACATTTTTTATTCCCAAACAGAAAAACCCACAGACCATCCGGACGGCGGAGGAGAAACGGCTGACGGAGACGTTAAGCATGAACGTGGCGGTCAACCTGATGCAGGCCTGGCAGCTGAGCAGCCACATCTACAACACGTGCAGTGTGGCCCGCGAGGCCGTGTACACCCGCGAGGCCGACGTTCACCACTGGTTAGACGCAGGCAAGTGCTCCTAATTACAGCCTAGAGAAAACCGAACCCCTGCCATTTTCATAGCCGAGGAATTTTTCTAGAGGTCATTTTCATTCTGCACGGTCAGCATGACGCCCGCTACTGCGCAGAGCAAACGAAGAGCTGCACAGATGTTCACGTAGAGCAAAAAAAGAAGTGCTCACATTCATCTTCTGCTGAATCTTGGGATTTTGATCATTTCTGCACATGCAACTGTAATGATTCCTCACTCATAATAAAGTACATGGAACAGTGGTCTCCTGATAAGGTAGAGAAGAAAAAGCTGTCAACTTATGCACCTTTTCTGGATGGGCAGCGGGATAATCCTTTAGCGGAGCTCCCTGGGCGCCATCTAGCAGGCACAAAATTGGCCTCCAATCTGCTGGGTGGGAAAGACCAGACCAAGGGGTGGGGTTATCAACACTGTGTAAGGACGGTTGCTCAGGGTGCCTGTACAGAAAGTGGAGGAGCAGAGAGATCGGGGCGTGGCTCTCCATACTCAAAGTATAAGACAATAAGAAAGGATTAGTGGACTGCGCTCACGTCGGAGGGAGTGTGTGTCAGGCGAATATACACCCTTCTTGGATGCCATCAGGGTCCCCAGCAAGGGAATTGGCTTCGGTAAATTGGGAGAAAAAGCAAGAAAATACATTAAAAAATGGGTGCCATAAATTAGAATGAGCTTTACACTGGCAAAGCTGGGATTGGTTGCTCTGGGTGTACGTGAGTGTGTTGACCTGTGTTGGATTAGTGCCTTGTTTAGAAGTGGCATTGGACCCATTGTGACCCTGACCACGATGAAGTGGTCATGCTAAAAATTCTAGAATTGTAAGAAATATTCTCTGATCAGCATCCACATGTAATAAGATGCTTTTTTCAAGGCTGGACCGTGAGCGAGGGGTAAGTACAGTAACCCTGGTCATTTCCCAGCTATAATCATCATCTCCTGTGTTTAATTCTGTGCAGGTGTCGAGGGCTCCATGTTCGAGATCCTGCCGCAGACCGTGGAGGTGCCGGAGCTGCAGAGCTGCCGCTCGGTGAAGGATCTCTGGCAGCCGTGCTCGTGCAGCTACAGCATGAGGCTGGAATGGTACCCGTGCCAGCTGAAATACTGCCGCAACAGGGACGCCTCGGGCCGCGGCGCCCCCTACAAGTGCGGCATCAGGAGCTGCAGCAAGGGCTACAACTTCACCTATTACACCCCTCATAAACAGCTGTGCCTTTGGGAGGAGGAGACCTAGCGAAACGGCCAGGAACGGCGGGTTCAGGCGAATTCCTTTTATTCAGAATGACGGCTGCGAGCATCATGAACTTGATCGAGTGAGATCGAGGTCGCGTGTGGCTCGTTCTGCCAGGCTGCACGTCATCTAGAGCGGCCTGCAGCCGTGATGTTCAGCTTGTCGGGAACATTTTCAGTTCAATTCGCTCTGTAAATCACACCAGAGCATTAAGACTTAGTCTACACAACCTGCAGTTCACGGTTTGTAGACGACGTTACTGTGAATCTGTGGCTAATCTAAAAAGCGTTTCCTTTGTAGCTGGATGGTGATCAAACTGCCGGGGAGTTTTTTTTCTTCTCTGGGTTTTTCTTCCTTATTTATTGTTTATTGTTAGCTGTGGGAAACGAATGAAGAAATGTTCGGAAACGTTTTTCATACCTTTTGTTTGTATTTTGTTGTATTTCGTTAGCTCTCACAGTCACACTGTCATTAGGGAGTCATGAGGATTCTCACGCTGGTGTTTACTGGTTTTGTATTATGGATTCCAGTGCAGCCGTAAACACAGTGTTGGGGTTGGTTTGGTTGTGTACGAATGCTCTTTATTAGCTCGTAAAAATCTGTTGTCTCTGAAGAAGACTAGCTGCTTTGTCACCACACACACACACACACACACACACACGGTTTGTAAGTATTTGAGAAGATTGTTGGGACCAAACTGGGACGCTCCAGTGTTGAACCTAAACGTGATATGCAATTGGTATTGTTTTTTTTTTACACCTCTTAAAAACCAAAGTATTTTTCTATGCGATGAGGGGGGAATAAAACTTCACAAGCAATACGACTGTTTTTTTTGATACAGCGAAGTGCCACTTTCCATCCAACACTGCCATCTTCTGGTGGGGATGAAAACGACGTCGAATGCTGAACATTAAAGCCTGAAAATTTGTACAATGTTTATTTTCTGAAGCTTACTAACTAGGCCTGTCAGGATTATGTACCTGTCATACACGTCTTCTCGTTTTCTGTCGACTTTACACTGATGAGGCAAAGCATATCAACATGTCCTGTTGTATCTTGTACCAGGATATTACCAGCAGGTCCTTTAACTTCTGTACGTTCCGGGCTAAACCAATCTGCCTTCTTGTATTCCTCCGACCTCCAGTTCCGATCCCTGCTTTGGTCCGATTGTAAGTGCCTTAAGTGATGGACAGGAGTAAGTAGGGCACTTTGTCTGGCCTGTGACTACACCACTTCTCTGGCTGTTTTGAAATAAGCATTTCTGTGCCCGTTTTCACCCAGAAGGACGGGGAAAGACCCTCCCATCAAGACGAAAATTCATTCCATTCCATCATTGTATTGAGCAGCTAATCAGTCTGAAAACATTATGGATAAACATTATGGATACTATTTTAATTCACACGTTTCGTTACACTCGACTCTAATGCATAATGCTTTACACTCACCGAGTGTTCGTCCCCACTTCGTTTCTAACCCTGATGCCTTTCACGTGGATTTAAGCGCACATGTCACTTTAGTTAATACACCAGCCAGATTCTGCCATTCGTGCTCCGTTAATGAACCTTTCTGCTATCATTTACTTTTGCTATATTCATCCAGCATTGAGTTTAACTGGACCTGCTATGCATTTATGTTACGTTTCTCTATTTTCCATCAGTTTAAAAATCCCAATCCGTTAGAAATTTGTGACGAGATAATAATAAAATAAATCTGACAGGCCTTAAGCGAAGGAATATTTGCTGCAGGACCAAAATCTTTATCCTGATTAAAATGATTCATTTAGAAACCTGTTTGTTTTGTGTTACAATGTGGTACTAAGACATTTCATTCAGTGTATTTAGTTTATCAGGCAGTGATAAATGTTTAATGCTAATTTTTTTTCTGGCCCTGCAAAAGGGGCCCTGGGGCTATTTAAAGTGCCTTAAAGCATCAGTGTTTACTGATATTTTTGTAAGTAAGTGTTATAGAAATGCTAAATATTTTTTTATGAAAATGTAAAATGAGAATATAAATATGTGAAGAAATTACTTGAATTAAAACTGTTCCAAACAGCCAAGTCGTTGTTTGTGTTGTGTTGTAAATTGAGACACATAAGACACTCATTTTGAAGCATTATTTAAAAAAAGCCCCCCACTAATGAGATCTGACCGCCTGACTGGGCATCCAAACAGACACAATTCTGAGGAATGGATGTTGACTGGGCTTCATTGCCGTTGTACAATTGCAACCTCTGGTGTCTGATTGTGGTACGTGGTACGACTTTCTATGAGACTCCACCACTGGTAGATGAAAAGATATGACTTGGCCAACATGTGGGTGGTGCAGGCAGCAAGAGAATAGTAGGAAGATCATTGGAAATGATTAGATTTGGACGAAAATGCTAAAAAAAAGAGGTGCCACAGTAGTGAGGGTAGGGTCTACTAGTGAGGGTAGCACTACCCTCTGAGAATTGGAAATGACTAGATTGGGAGGACAAGGAAAATGTTAAAAAAAAGTGTGAAGAAGAAATGATGAGATAGCAATTCTTTGTTCTATGCACAAATCGAGGCCCTTTAAGAAATCTTTGGTCTATACAAATATAGAAAAACATTCTGGAATAAACTGGAATGCTGACTGTGATCAGGCCACATTGCCTAACATCAGTAACTCAATGCAGTCATGTTCCAAATTCTATTGTATTGCTTTTTCAAAACAGCGAGGATCAAGGAGTCAGGTGTCCGAAAACTTTTGGCTGTGTTGTTTATGTATTTAAGCTTGCAATTGGGGGCAGTATGGGTGTGTTGGTGTAACACAGCAGTATGTGTTCAAATCTCCTATCCAGGTAGCTCTCTGTGAGGAGTTTGGCAAGTTCTTCTCATGTATTCCAGCTCCCCTAACATCCCAAAAACATCCATCAGGTGAACTGGATGTTTCTAACTGCCCATACGAAGTGTAAGTGAGGTAAATGAGTCGTGTCCTGTCATGGACTGATGCTTTATACAGATTAAACTGCCTTGTCTTGAGCTCTGTTTTATTAAGCTTTGGATTGACCGCGACCCTAATTATGTTGAAGATGCTGCCAAAGTTGATGAACGGCCTTTAAGTAGCACTTGAGTTTCCCAGGCGCCAGGGCTCGCTGTGACTTACATACTGAGAGGCAGAGCCTCAGACTCCAGCTGTATGTCCTAAACCACACCTTGGACACTACATAGTGCACTAACTAGGGCAATTTGTTGCTTTTAAGTGAGCTGTGGAAGTCTAGAGTAGATGATTTAGCGCACTGGTTGTCCAATACAATGCACAACACGCCATTAGATCTGCAGACCAATGCACCACAATGCACTTGTAGTGTGTAGGGCGTAGGGAGTAGGGTTGATGGTATTATTTGGAACACAGCCGTGTTCAGTGAACGCCGCTTTTGTGTGGCTGGTGACCGGCGTGCCGTCTCCATGACGATGAGGAGGAGGTGGAGGACGGAGGAATGATGGAGGAGTGAGGCACAAACCTCAGAGATCAAAACAAGCTCCCATGTAATTCAGGTGATTATTTGATTTAAAACTTTACTGTCTTTATGTACAGCTGATGAAAACGCTTAACGGACCAGGGCTGTGTAATGTGGAATTTACCGAGGCCTGTCGAAAGATCACTGTGTTTATTAACAGACTAGAGAGCGAAATGCTGCCTTATGGAATTTACATGGAGTGTCTGAACTTTAGCATTAAATTGTATATTAATAAGGAATTATTCTTGTATTATTGCATTGTTAAATAGATGGAACATTTTACTGTAGTCACTTTTACGTTGGAATGCTGGAATGGTTTTCTGATCAAGTGTGTCAAAATTAAAGTAACTCATTCTATCATACTGGGTTTTCTGTTGTTGTTGTTGTTGTTGTTGTTGTTGTTTGTAGAGGTAGTAGTCATCAAATTATTTGTTGTTGTTGTTATGTAATATTTGGTTTTATTTGTATTAATATTTATTATTAGTAGTAGTGGTATTACTTATAATATTGTTTAATATTTTATTTAATATTATTGCTTAATATGTTATTTAATATTTTGGTGTGTTTTCGTATTTTTACTATTTCTTTTACATTATTAATGTTTTATTTATTTTTAGTAGTAGTAGTAGTAGTAGTAGCAGCAGCTTTTTTTCTGTTGTTCCTGCTGTCCTGATATTATTATTATTATTATTACTAATATTATTATTATTATTATCACATACTCCACTTTTTTTTCTTTTTCTTCCTATTATTATTACTATTATTATTAAGTGTCATATTTTATTAAATTTTTATCAATCATTTGCGGCTGCTTTTTCTTTTGCCTTTTTCCCAATTTTCCCTCACAATCGAGTCGTATCCAATTACCCAACTGCATTACTCTTCCTCTCTACTGATGCTGATCTCCACTCCTGACTGAGGAGAGAAAGACCGACACACGCCCCCTCCGACACAATTGCAGTAGCCGACTGCATCTTTTAACCTGCACGAAGTTAGTTCATATGTGGATCAGCTTTGTGTACGGAGAGCCACACCCTGATCACATTATACCTCGTCTCTGTGCAGGCGGCATGAATCAGCCAGCAGAGGTCATAATTGCATCAGTTATGAGGTCCCGGCTCCGGCTCTGGCTCCCACCCTGTATGAACAGCAAGCCAATCGTTGTACACATTGCTGCCCAGCCTGCCGGATGGCAGAGCTGAGTTTCGGACAAACAAGTTTGAAATGTCAGCTCTGGCGTGTTTTACTGCTGCACCATCTGAGCAGCCACTTGCGACATTATTAAGGTTTATGCCACACTGCAGCAAGAGTACTAGGGGTGTGGGTTTGTTTTGAGGAGTTTCTTTCTTCAGGAGGCAATAGACACACAGCAACCCTTAATGCATCACTTAATTTATATAATTTAGATAATGGGCGTGTCCGAAAGATCTAAACTCTATAATGAACAAGTGTGTCTATAAACGTTTAAACATATAGAGTACAGAAACATATCTTTCTTGGATAGTAGCCGTATTCTTCCTGCGTGATTCAGTCTGTGAGTTTGCCATGGTTACTTTTGCTCTCATTTTGACACCAAAACGAGGCAGATCTGATCGGTTTCTCAATCGGTGATGTGCAACACTACTGTGTTCCTTCACACACGGGAGTGGTTTGAGCAGGACTCGAGAGGCAGAGTCAAAGCCAGGGTCTTCTTTACTCCAACCACAGGATTTGTGGGATTATATAAAGCTTTTATAAAGATCTTAATGTAAGTATTGCTAAAACATGGACTTAAAATTCTAGCATGAGGATTTGGTTTTAGGAAAATCCATTAATGTTTGTCACTCGCTTGTCCAGCCTACAGCTTAAAGATGTCACCACTGGTTCTGGGAGTCGGTGCATGCCTGCTGGGGTGGATCGCTCTTTATGCTCTGCTCTGTTACACAAACGGCTCTTGTGGCTATGAATGGAACTGTCGGCTGGTCACCCTGATCCACGGCATCCTGGCAGTGTGTGTAACAGCATACATCGGCTACGTGGATGGTCCATGGCCTTTCACCTACCCAGGTAAACCCTGTTCGACTGGTTTAAACTTTAGTTAGTAACACTGGTACAGTACAACTGTAACCACAATTCTGATTTCTGAGATTAGTTTATCTGCATCTGAAAAAGCTGAACTGGAATTCCAAACTGGTCATTTCAAAATAATAAACAATATTATTAATAATCATGATTTTTAATGATAATTATATTGAACAATATTGATAATGACTGATAATAATTGATTCATATTTTTATCCTGGTTGTGTTTTGATGGGGGCACTGGGTGCAGCGCAGGAATACCCTGGAAGGGCGGATCCATTGCAGGGCTTAGAGCCTTCCCCCCTCAGACACAGCCAATCATGTCTGTGTAGACGCCCAGCCGGCCAATAGCACCACTGAGATTTGAACCTAGACCTCTGGGTCACGTTAGTTTCCACATTATAATAATATTAACATTATTAACAATAATGGGGTGCACTAACCCACCATTGCTGAGCTTTCAAGCTGTCAAATCCCAGGCATTGCTATCAACCTGGCCAGGCATCCAAACAGGCACAATTGGCTGGAGGGAAATCCAGTGTGAATAGTGACCTCTGCTGTCTGGTAGAGGTACCTGCACTAGTGTAGTGTTCCATTGGCGTGCCATAAATTGGTTTTATACTTCCGTTAGCAGTGAATGTGGCTGAACTGAGTAATTAAAAGGCTTGTCCACATACTTTTTGCTTTTTCATACTCTTTGTGTTTTTAAATTCATTGCAGGTACCAAGAACACCCTTCTGCAGATCACAGCCATGGTGCTCAGTCTGGGCTACTTCATCTTCGACATGGGCTGGTGCGTGTACTTCCAGACCGAAGGACTGGTCATGCTGGCCCACCACACCATGAGCATTCTGGGTATCCTGCTCACCCTGTGGCTGGGCGAGTCAGGAATCGAGTCGTGCGCCGTCATCTTTGGCAGCGAGATCACCAACCCTTTGCTCCAGACCCGCTGGTTCCTGAAGCACTCGGGACGTTACGACACTTTGCTGGGTGACCTGGTGGACGTGCTGTTCGTGCTTTTGTTCGTGATCATGCGAGTGTTCGTGGGCGGCGCCATGCTGTACTGTGAGCTCATCTCACCCAGGCCGAAATTTGTTATCAAGTGTGGTGGGGTGGCCATGTACGTCCTGTCCTGGGTGTTCGTGGCTGACATTTTTAGGTTTTCCTACCGTAAATGCAGCACGAAACTCCAGCGCTGGAAGAAGCCGCGGGTACACGTCGATGTCAACGGCCAGGATGTTAAAAGGGACTGAATGAGCTCAGATTCCTCTTACAAACTGAACATCACTTTTACCAGCATATACAGTTGATGTCAAAAGTTTACATACACCTGCTAAGATCATGTATGTCATTGTAGTCTTGGGAATCCAATCATTTCTGCTACTGTTTCTAAGAATGATTGTAACAAAAAACTATCAAGAATCAAGAATTTGAGCTCAGATTATTATTTGTGCACACATAAATAGGGCTAGAAAATCTAAACTCTCATCTAAGCCGCTCAGATGGCGCAGCAGTAAAATACACTACCACACCAGAGCTGGGATCGAATCTCAGCTCTGCCATCCGGTAGAGGAATAATGCTGATCAGGGTGTGGCTCTCCATGCACAAGGCTGATCCGCATCTCGTGCAGGTGAAAAATGCAGTCGTTACTGCACTTGTGTCGGAGGGGGCGTGTGTCAGTTGCAAAGCTCCTCAGTCAGCAGATTGGGGGAAACATTGGAGAAAAGGAGAAAAAAAAACTGTCATCTAATGCTGAAGAAAAAAAAAATTCAGGATGGTCAGATTGATCAAAGATCTACAACAACAACAAAAGTCAAAAACAGGTGCTATTGATCACAGTCAAGTGAGCTTTACACTGCCATTGTCTCAGAGGCTGCCATACAGAAAAAAGTGTCTACTCCTGTATTAGGTTCTAAGTTCCATTGTCATTCTGGTCTAAAAGAAGTGACATGTGTTGTTTGCAAGCACAAAGTAACAATGCAGACCAAATAAAATTAAGGTTTCTATAAACAAAACAGCACACAAACAGCAGGGTTGCAAAAAGCATTGAGTGGTGAATCTGTTACAGATACAAGGGTAAATGTAGAATTAAATCTAACATCCTGCTTTTTTTTCATCCATGTGATCAACAAGCTCTACTGTGGCAGTCTAAGTAAAGTCCATGTAATGTAATGTAATGCAGTGTAAAGCTTGACCTGTGTTGCAACAGCTACTAATCAATAGAAGAAGGCATGTTTTGGGGGGAATTCTTATTTATATGGGCACTGAGAAGTCACCAGTTGTAGTCTACATCTATCATAGAAATTCTACATGAATAAATTAATAATCCAAATTTTTAGAAAACCCACAACTTATATACTTTATTTATAATAACTCAAATTCATCTGTTTCATTCATCTGAAACACTAGGCACAAGGCAGAACTTCCCTGGACAGAGCGCCAATCCACCGCAGGGCTTCGGGCACTCAAACATAGCCAATCATGACTGTGTAGATGCTCGGCCGGCCAATTACCTGGCTGAGTTTAAACCTGTATCTCAGCGATGGTGGGCTAGTGTAACGGACTGCTGCACTTCAACCTATTTAGTCACAGAAAATGAACTGCACATACATGTTTCCTCACAGGTGTATGTAAACTTCTCACTTCAGTTGTAGATCCTAGAAGCTTTGAGATGTTTACCAGACATAATGACGTCTAACTTGATTAACAGTGTTTTATGTGATTGTGTGAACACGGTCAGGTAACTACAGTTTAAGTTTTTATATTGCTTAAATGCTAATGGAGATTTCCAGTGCTTTTCCAAACAAACCTAGTCACTTACAGAGAGCCGTGACCCTGTGTGTTCCTTTACTAGTCATGTTGATTCTTTGTCCAGACAGCAGATGTCGCTATTGCAGCAGCAATGACTGGCCGGTAGCACAGCTTGGCACTAGGAATCCCAAACTCTCCGTGGTGGTGGGCTAGTGTATTTAAACTACTAATCCAATGCCTTTTATAAGCCATATTTAGTCCCCCTGTCTATCATGTTGTGTATTTCCAATTGAAGGACGTTTTTTCTTAAGTTTTTTCATAACAAATAACTTGCTGAGACTGCCAGGTCAGCCGTTGTTGTTCTTTACCTAACTTCTAGTTTGGTAATTAATTAAGTGTTTTAAGGTTCTAAGTTAAGGTTCTAATGTTTAAGTTAAGGAACACGGAATATGTTTTAAAGGTTTCAAAAAAGAAACATATTTTACAGCACTGTGAAATGCAGAAATGTGTGTGTGTGTGTGTGTGTGTGTGTGTGTGTGTGTGTGTGTGTGTGAGGAAAACACTGGAACTTTCCTTTAGTCAAGTCAAGTCAACTTTATTTATATAGCGCTTTTTACAATATACATTGTCTCAAAGCAACTTTACAAAATCCAGGACCAACAGATACAAAAACCCCTGTTGAGCAAGCCGAGGGCGACTGTGGCAAGGAAAAACTCCCTGAAAATTACAGGAAGAAACCTTGAGAGGAACCAGACTCAGCAGGGCCCATCCTTCATGGGTGGTCTGGAGGATACTTTAAATAAATACACGATTTTTGTAACTTTAGGCTACACTGAGATTTTTTGACTCTTTTTAAACTTGTCATGACTTTTACATTTTTGTAACTAAAAAACTAATGATTGCACATTTTCAAAGACAATAAATGCAAAAAATGTCCTTACTATTGTTTGAATTTATCTAATTTTGTTGTATTTTGGGACAAGGAAAGGGCTTCAAATAAAATGCTGCTAACATTCACATTAGCAGCAAAAACAAGGGAAACTTTCTACTAGTTAACAAAAGTGTTTCATTTTTATGTTTTTAACCACTGCTTTATCCTGGTCAGGGTCGTGGGAGGTCCATTTTCCCTGCATTAACACAGAAACACATCCCACACAGGACGCCAACCCCTGTCAGACATAGCCAATCATATGTGTATGTAGACGCCCGACCGGCTGATAGCACCGCTCAGGATTCGAACCTTGGAACCCAAGCAGAATTTAGTGCTGCACCACTGACTTCGTACTTACATATAAGAACAATGAAGGATTTTTTTTACAATGTAATATTTCGGATGACCACAAGGTGTCAAGAACTCATTTATTTACTGTGTTTAGTTATCGTCAACATGGACCACGTGGCAACCCACACACTACTAATACTTCATCATACTGAGTCCTACATTTATTATTGGTTACAGAAACATACAGAACAATATGAGAACACATTTACACAGTTGTTAGCTTTATTTGTCAGCATGATTGTCTTGTTTTGTGATACCGGTGCTTTTGTGTGGACCCACCAAACCTTGACCAGGCTGAAGCACCCATGCAAGAGGAGATGCAAAATATTCTTATTTTATTATTTATTATTATAATTACTATTATTAAACTTTTATTTTAATCTTCATGCACTAAAGAATTTGAATGATTAAGTATTTAAAGTATTAAGGTATGTTTTTAAACAATAAAGTTACTATTCTGAATGCTGCTGTTTTAACGTGTATTGTGGACTAAATGCAAATACATAAATTTTTAATCCTCAAAAAATTCACCTTTTATTTTTAGAATGCCTTTATTTGTCATATACCCATGTGTACAGTACAACGAAATTCTTTCAACGCATATTCCAGTTTGTTTGGAAGCTGGGGTCAGAGCATAGGGTCAGCCTTCGTATTGGGCGTCCCTGGAGCAGAGAGATTTAAGGTCTGCATAGCAGAGCTGGGATTCAAACTCTCAACCTTTCAGTTGATAGCCCAAAGCTCTACCCACTAGGCTACCACTGTCTCAATTTTTTTAATTGCTGGAATTAATACTCTATATTCTTTTGACATAAGCATGTTTACTAGTGTATTAACCGCTGAATAACTGAATCTCTGTTGTGTAACAGCACCCAAGAGATAAGATACTAAGTAAATGGCATGACATCTTACCAGGTCTCAACCTAAATGCTAGGTTAATGCTGGATTGATTAATGTGGTAACAAATTCTGATACATAGGGTTAGATAGTTTCTGAATCGAGTCATTTAAGCAGTATCACAGTAACTATAGAGAGAGTTAGACAGACAGACAGACAGACAGACAGATAGATAGATAGCTAGATAGCTAGCTAGATAGATAGATAGATAGATAGATAGATAGATAGATAGATAGATAGACAGACAGACAGACAGACAGACAGATAGATAGACATACAGATAGATAGATAGATAGATAGATAGATAGATAGATAGATAGATAGACAAATAGATAGACAGATAGACAGACAGGTAGATAGATAGATAGATAGATAGATAGATAGATAGATAGATAGATAGATAGATAGATAGATAGATAGATAGATAGATAGACAGACAGACAGATAGACAGACAGGTAAATAGATAGATAGATAGATAGATAGATAGATAGATAGATAGATAGATAGATAGATAGATAGATAGACAGGTAGATAGATAGATAGATAGATAGATAGATAGATAGATAGATAGATAGATAGATAGATAGATAGACAGACAGATAGATAGACATACAGATAGATAGATAGACAAATAGATAGACAGATAGACAGACAGATAGATAGATAGATAGATAGATAGATAGATAGATAGATAGATAGATAGATAGACAGACAGGTAAATAGATAGATAGATAGATAGATATATAGATAGATAGATAGATAGATAGATAGCTAGCTAGATAGATAGATAGATAGATAGATAGATAGATAGATAGATAGATAGACAGACAGGTAAATAGATAGATAGATAGATAGATAGATAGATAGATAGATAGATAGATAGATAGATAGATAGATAGATAGATAGATAGATAGATAGATAGATAGATAGATAGATAGATAGACAGACAGATAGATAGACACTTTATTTATCCTGAGGTAAAACCAAGTGAGCATAAAATACATTTTGTAACTGGAGGATGGTGCTGCTGGTTATGGAGACAACATTACACTGTAATAAGCTTGTTAATACATGTACATAACATGAAACAGGGCTGAAATGCATCCATGCAGAGACACAGCATCATCCACTCCTCTGATAGTGCTTTTAAATGTTGTTTATAATTTATTATCCAGCTATATATACTCAGCCAGCTCCCTAAAGTGTCTCTACACATTAGAAACCCTCAAACCCCGTATTAGTATTATTATAAATGCTAAAAATGTAATGTAAATGTAATGTAAATTTTAAGCAGCGTGTTTTTCTTCGGAATCGACTCTTTATTTCCATTCACAAAGTGAACCGACTCTTTGAGGTCGACTCCCAGTCCTAGTCAAAGCTGGAGCAGCAACTGGTCCCGGTTACTTTCGGACTGGGGCGCCAGTGTCAGTGTCCGTGACGACACACGGACCACCGTGGAGCTTCGTATATTATTAGATTTTACCCACGGAACCCCACGGAAATCACAGCTGGAGTGGACGGGCTTGTTTGGAACCGTTACCCCGCTTATTTCGGGGTGTTTTTCTCAGGGACTCGGGGAGTTCGGTTCTGCGCTTTATGGAAAAATCTCTGCAGCGTCATTAGAGGAACATTGTTTAAAGTCTTTAAAACTACTCGACACGCGTGTTTTTGCACGAATGCGCGGATATTCGATCATTTTCTGCGTTTTGGAGTGTTTACAGATTTGAAATTCGATGCAGAAGAGCCTCTTGTTTGCGCTTAACCCCCGATAGCGGGTCGGGATGCTAGTCGGTTAGCTTTAGCTTCCGTGGCTAACTCACCAGTTCAGTTTGTTCTTGTCGGGCCTTTTGCGATTCGAAGTTAAAAATAAAATAAAACCACCGCATGACAGGTTTTTATGTATGCAGACACAATGTTATGTTCTTAGTTAACGTGTTTGTGTTGTAATATTACCGTTTTTGTGTGGGAACATTCGAATATTACATTCATTTATCTCTAGCTGCGATTAATCGGATGCTGATCTGGGGAAATATTCGAATATTAGATTTACTTTTGTGGCAGCAGGGTTATAATCGAAGTGCAGTGGTCAGGGTCATAATTAAGAGCATTTAAATATTCGATTCAAACACAGGATCACTTCTGGGGCTGTACGAATAATCGGAGAAGTCCCCATGGTTTGAGATGGTTTATTGCATTTAAAGTGCGAATATTCGATTCAACCATGGGGCGATGGGATGAATCAGACTCCAGGGATACTTGATTTTGTCTTTTTGGTCTAAAGGGAACGAACTATTGCATTGGTTAGGTCACTGGGAACCTGTGTCTGGACATCTTAAACCATTCGATTGACCTAGGTGACGAACGATTAATTAAATAAATGTAAATGATCGAACGTTTGCTCTGTTGTTTGAGTCTTACAGGGACAGATTATCGCATCCCAGGAACTGTTTGCGTGCGAGGATTTGATTTGATTACTGGAACTCGGTGATGTCTGTTAAGTAAATTAGGTTTGGAGAGTCTAGGATTCATGAAGATCACCAACTTTCACAGCTTTCAGATCCAGTTTTAACCGCTGAGCCATAAACAAAAGAAGCTTTTCGGTCTTGGCTCGATTTGCAAAACAAACATCTCGTTTTCCATGCAGTGGTTGAGATCTCTCAACACCGACTGCCCTGAGAGAGCTCGGACACTTTCGTTTTCATCCTTCCCGGACACTCCTGAATACACCTGCATCGTACCTGGATATGACTAAGGAACCTTTTTAAGGAACATTTAGCTTAACCAAATCCAACCAAGTCTGTCGGATCAGACTCGCTCACCGTAGACTGGTGCTTTGCCTCTGATTTCCAAAATGCCAACTGGATTTAAATCTCCTAAGAGCTGAAAAACGGAAGCCCAATGAGCGACACACACCCATCCCTCACTGATAGGTAAGTGTATATACATAACATTAAAACCACCTCCTTGTTTCTACACTCACTGTCCATTTTATCAGCTCCACTTCCCATATAGAAGCACTTTGTAGTTCTACAATTACTGACTGTAGTCCGTCTGTTTCTCTACATACCTTTTAAGCCTGCTTTCATGCTGTTCTTCAATGGTCAGGACCACCACAGGACCACCACAGAGCAGGTATTATTTAGGTGGTGGATGATTCTCAGCACTGCAGTGACACTGACATGGTGGTGGTGTGTTAGTGTGTGTTGTGCTGGTATGAGTGGATCAGACACATCGATGCTGCTGGAGTTTTTAAACACCTCACTGTCAGTTCTGGACTGAGAATAGTCCACCAACCAAAAATATCCAGCCAACAGCACCCCATGGGCGGCGTCCTGTGACCGCCGATGAAGGTCGAGAAGATGACCGACTCAAACAGCAGCAATAGATGAGCGATCGTCTCTGACTTTACATCTACAAGGTGGACCGACTAGGTAGGAGACTCCAGCAGCGCTGCTGTGTCTGATCCGCTCATACCAGCACGACACACACTAACACACCAGCACCATGTCAGTGTCACTGCAGTGCTGAGAATGATCCACCACCTAAATAATACCTGCTCTGTGGTGGTCCTGTGGGGGTCCTGACCATTGAAGAACAGCATGAAAGCAGGCTTAAAAGGTATGTAGAGAAACAGATGGACTACAGTCAGTAATTGTAGAACTACAAAGTGCTTCTATATGGTAAGTGGAGCTGATAACATGGACAGTGAGTGTAGAAACAAGGAGGTGGTTTTAATGTTATGGCTGATCTGTGTATGTCCAATCACATTTAGAAACAGAAGCATCAGTTTCAGCGTTCATCCATAGACTGTAGACACAATTGGTTGTTGGAAATTTGGGTTTATTTAAAAGTTTATCCCTTTCACCACCCTCCCGGGTCAGTTTTCATTCTTGAGGGGGCTCTGGGTCGTCCTGTTTATTTTAGGCAAATGGATTTGCCCATTTGTCGCGGTGCACCGTCTGTCAGCCACCTTTCATCCGTCAGTGGCAAGCGACCACTATAAAACCACCGCCGACCAGATTTTATATGGCAGCCGAACCGTCCTCATCACAACTGGTTCAGAAGTCTGTTGTGGACAGGGTAATTGGACATGACTAAGTCTAAATGAGACTGTAGGTCCATAGTGATAGACGTGTCAGAACCTTTAGGTGCTCTCAGCTGCTCGGGCGTCTGCATGCATGATTGATTATGTCTTGGGGACAGGGGGATGGCTGAGGTTCCGCAATGGATCGGTGTCCCGACTCCCGCCCAGGGATTTCAGGGATAACTGGAGCCACCGCAACCCTGACCAGGATAGCACTGGTAAAACCTGACATTTACATATTCAGCAGTTATTCAAAGCGACTTACACAATGAGCGATTGAGGGCTAAGGGCCTTGCTCTTGCAAGCCGTAGCCTAGTGGTTAAGGCACAGGACTAGTAATCCAAAGGTTGCTGGTTCAAGCCCCACCACTGCTAGGTTGCTGCTGTTGGGCCCTTGAGCAAGGCCCCTAACCCTCAGTTGCTCAGACTATATACTGCAACTGTAATGTAAGTCGCTTTGGATAAAGGCGTCTGCTAAATGCTGAAAATGTAAATGTAAAGATGCCCAACAATCAGGGACCCAACAGTGGCAACTCGGTGGTGGCGGGGCTTGAACCGGCAACCTTCTGTTTACTAGTCCAGTACCTTAACCACTGAGCTATCACTGCCACATGAGAATGTAGTTCCTCTTGCTGTTCCACATCCTGCCATGTTCACTACGGAACGCTTCGTTTGATTAAATAAAGCACCGAGACTTTCTGACGTGAATCTGTATTACGTTTTATATTAGGATGGGACGATATGGGCTGTGGTACGATATACGATATGGATATGGGCCGTTATCGATTAAAAAACGGCAACATTTACATTCCTACTGCGTGTAGTGTATTAGAATGAAATATTACACTAGTGAATGACACACAAGACAATTAAATTATTAATCACTTATTTTTATGACTGTTTTGTAATCCCGAAAGTCCGACACACAACCCCCTCCCCACGCCGTAAAGAGAACCACACCCACCAGCACCTTTAGTCTGGTTAGGATCTGTCGGTAAAAGCTTCTCCACACACTTAGTAACCAGACATCAGGGGAATAAATAGGAGTTTGTAAGCCTGACGGTGGGTGAGTCACGGGCTTTGTGAATGTGCCGTTTGTGATTTTGGGTGTTGCCCTGGCCTGCAGAAGCTGTAGAAACCGTGTGCAGTTACCACGTCGACTGTGGCTGTGTTTGCTCCTGTTCAGAACATGCAGTGTTGAAGTTTTCCACATTAAGTCCGGTTCAGTCAGCCAATTTCGCGATGGCGTTTCTCTGGAATATCCTCCATCCTGTCTTCTGTTTTGGGACTTTGTGCTTTTAATGTCTTGTTTGTTCTTCCTCTGATTGTATTTATCCATCTTTTTATTCACGCTCTTGGCATACATAAACGCTACAACACCACCAAGCTGAAACTTTTCCCCCCCAGTCAAGTCGTATCCAATTACCCGATTGCGTTACGCTTCCCCTTTACTGATGTTGACCTCCACTCCTGACCGAGGAGAGTAATGACTAACACGCCCCCCTCCAACGCGTGTGCAGTAGCCGCCTGCATCTTTTCACCTGCATGGGGCGAGTTCATATGGAGATCCGTATTGTGCATGGAGAGTCACACACTGATCTCCCTTATCCCCCGTCGTAATTGCACCAGTTATGATCCAGCATAACTGTGTTCCAGCACCCTTTCTGCGAAGGGTAACTGTGTTTGGAACTCCTCTTAACTGTGTTCCGGCACCCTTCATAACTGTGTTCCGGCAACCTTCCGGCGAAGTGTAACTGTGTTCCGGCAACCTTCCGGCGAAGTGTAACTGTGTTCCGGTACCCTTCATAACTGTGTTCCGACAACCTTCCGGCGAGTGTAACTGTGTTCCGGTACCCTTCATAACTGTGTTCCGGAACCCTTCCTGCGAAGTGTAACTGTGTTCCGGTACCCTTCATAACTGTGTTCCGGAACCCTTCCTGCGAATGGTAACTGTTTGGAACCCTTCATAAGTGTGTTCCGGAACCCTTCCTGCAAAGGGTAACTGTGTTCAGCACTTTTCATAACTGTGTCCCGGCACCATTTTTGCAAAGGGCAACTGTGTTCGACACCTTTCATAACTGTGTTCTGGTACCCTTCTTAACTGTTCCAGCACCCTTCCTGCGAAGGGTAAATGGGTTCTGCACCTTTCATAACTGTGTTCCGGAACCCTTCCAACAAAGGGTAACTGTGTTCGGAACCTTTCATAACTGTGTTCTGGTACCCTTCATAACTGTGTCCCGGCACCCTTCCTGCGAAGGGTAACTGTGTTCGGCACCCTTCATAACCGTGTTCCAGCACCCTTCCTGAGAACGAGCCAATCATTGTTCATGTAGGCGCCCAGCCTGCCGGTAGCAGAGCTGAGATTCGAACCAACAAGTTCAAGATATCAGCTCTGGTGTGCTAGTGTGTTTTACCACTGCGCTACCTGAGCGCCCAGTTTGAACTTTTGATGAAACGCGCCGTGATGTGATCACACGTCAGCCAATCGAATACTGAGATTCAGTTATTTACGTAAAAATGCTCGTAGACGCTGGTTTGTTTACAATAAGGATGTGGATGTTTTGTATCATGTCTAAGTTTAATATAGCAGCTAAACCTTTACCAGTAAAATCTGTGTTCAGCTGTGCTGTACAGCTTGAAGGTGGCGGAGATAACGATGCTGAGATTCTCGTTAAGAGTGACGAGGACGGACAGGATTATGAGGATGAGGATGAGGATGTATTCGTTCATGAGCTAGGCGAGATTTTCGGTTGGGTTTACTGGAGCAGAAAGGAACGATCTCCTCAGGCTGAGGCTGTGAACTCCAGACTGCACTGTTATGTCATCAGGAAGGAGGAGGACATGTAGCCATGCTAGCAACCCCAGCCTTGTTTCTACAGCTGACATAACTTGAACCGACGCCTCCACATCCATCAATCTTTTATTTCTTATTCTTGTTACTGGTCCTGAGTTTGATCAAGCCATGGCTTGCCTAAACACACACACACACACACCTGCTCACACCTACTCATGCTCTTGCTGGTCTTGCTGGATCTTGTGGATACGCAGGTCATCGCAGGTTCATGTCTTTTAAGATGTGGGTTTCTGCTGGAGCACACTGGTGTTTGGACCATTAAAGCCATTCAGGACTCTTCTCACTGTGGATTATCAACAAGCAATTACGACTGTTGCACATTTCATGCGGGTCATTAAATTGCACTTATAAATTGAATGATGGAATAAATGAAGCTACAATAACCGCACAGCTACCTTAGTAGTAGAATGAAAACCTAGAACATCCAGCGACGGTACGAGACCTCATGTTCTGTCTCAAAGATAAAAATACTTGATTGTGTTTTGTAGTGATATAACGATACACTCTACCCACGATGCGATTCACGATACGATTTTTTCCTGATTTTTTAAAACTGAAATTGAAGACAAATTATGACAAAGTTTCCTTTGATTATTTCTCTTAAAACAAGAAAATTAAATACTGTACTTGTCATTATCTTTTATTGATCTAAATAATGAATGTCCTTTTATTTCTGAGGTAGGTACAAACCATGCAAAACAATTTTGAATTAAGCCCAATTTGGCTGAAAAAACCCCAAATTTGGCAACCAGGTGTATAGTGCCATTGACGTCAACCAGGCGAGGTGTGTAGCGCCAGCGCCCTCTGCTGTTTAAAATGAATATAGATCATTTTACATGTCAAATCGATTTGAATCGTGGAATTCTTGAATCGGTTATTAACTGTCTTGTGGTGAATCGTTACATCCCTGGTGTCTTGACACCCCATTGGTTGGGATTTTTCCAAACTCAGTTACCCGAGTCGTATTTTTAGCTGCTTAGACTTCGACATCTTGGACATTTTGACTAAGCGATTGCTAACCGAATTGCCGTAGGATTGCTAGGACCGTCTCACAGTGCAAATTAACCAGTAAACGGGAGGCACTCGAACGCTATGAAGATAAAAAATGTTAAATCACTAAACACACACCTGAAAGTTTGAATTTCACAGCAAATTGCACAAAACATGGGATTTTCATTGCCGTGAATTAGGTAGGGCCTAGGTAGGTGTTTCAAACCCCGTTAGCATTCACACTACACCTCATGCAAGTTCAGGTTCAGACATCCCAGGGCAAATACCACAGATGTGTTGCACATTTAAAACAGTTAGGCACGGCTGTAGCCAAATCTACAAGGACGAGGGGGTACCTGCTGTATCAACAACTGATGGAAACACGGACAGATTGTTTATATTTTGTTCATCGGCATTTTGGAGCATGCCCCCAACATATACTGTGATTACTGTCTTTGGTACAGCTTTGGTCTTCTTCTTTCTCTTTTTTCGTCTGCTCCCGTTAGGGGTCACTACAGCGGATCATTGGTTGTCATTTTGTCCTGTCCTATAAACTTCCTATACTCTTTTAGTACTTACCTAAGTAAGTACAAATTAAATTTAGCCGTTTTAGTGTCGTGTTCCTATTAAATGTTCTTGACTAAGAACTGAAATTATTATAAAAGTTAACAATTATAATAGTAATGTTTTAATAATAAAACCGTTATAAACGAAATGCTTAATGGAAAGATTTAGAGAAGATTTAGGGTAGTACACTGGTAGTTATTTTAACATTTATTGCCTGTTTTCTTCAACGTCAACTTCTGAAGGGAAGGTTTTAGACATTTAGATATTTTTGCTGGACCTGGCAACCCTGTCTACAGTTTGTGAAGCCTGAGCAGCGTTAAAGTTCCCACCGACACTGATCAACTCACGGCGGGAAATGTATTATTAAATAATAGAAAGATAGACCAGCCCTCGGTACCATTTTTATTCATCTTTAGGCCTGTTTGAAGCAAAGATTTCTCGCTAAATTACAGAAACGCTTGTAACGTTCTCACACGACCAACTGACAGAGTCTCGGCACTGCGTTCCTCATCTAAACCGAACTTCCTCCTGCTCTTCCGGTTTACAGTTTAACAAGTCGAAGCACTTCACTGACGTTTCCTCTTCGCCACGCCGCAGCACTTTCCCTTCAACCAGGGAGCTAATTGTATTACCTCATCGTGCCTAATGGATGCTAATGCGACCCTCTCATTACTGCGAGTGAGGGTTAAGTGTGTTGGCACAGCAGCTGTGCACACTGGTGAACGCAAACCGATTCGGCCTGAGTGGAATCCATGCGGACGCTTACAGCAACAGCAACAGCAACAGCTGTGGTAACAGTGTGTGTGTGTGTGTGGAACATTGAAACCAGATGAGCTCTCTTCAGACCAGAGATCACAGATCATGTAGCGCTACTGGATTACAGATGCCCTGATTCGTTACTCACACGGCTCAATCCGCAGAGGATTGTAGTCTGTCCTGTTTTCATTTGTGAGCCGTAAAGACAGTGGGGAAATGAAGTGCTCCTGGTGGCGTATCTACTGTATAACGGATGTTGTTTTCTCAGACTCATACTGCAGTTCTTTAGATGATCCCACCTTGTGTAGATTAATGAGATCGTCCAGAGCACCTTCACAGCAGCTTCTTAACAGCGCTGGTTTAGAATGAATAGTATAAAATGCCTCTACTTGTCATATATACACATACACACGCAGATCCCAGCTCGTTTGAAAGCTGGGGTCAGAGCGCATGGTGAGACATTGTACAGCACCCCTGGAGCCTAGAGAGTTAAGGACCTTGCTCAAGGGCCCAACAGTGGCTGCATTACAGAGCGAACTCTCAACCTTTGCATTGATAGCCCAAAGCTCTACCCACTAGACTACCACTGTCCAGCCCTCAACATGAAACACGTGTACGAAACCTTGGTGTCGTCCTGCATAGCCAGCTGTCCTTCACTGCTTATGTTGCTAACCTGCTCCCATTATTCCTGTTCTTTCTCTTTTGAGGTTCTGCTCAATACTGCATATTTTTTCCCCACCTCATTCACCTTGCTGAACACCACACTACTGTACATTGTTAACACCACTAACACCCTGGACTACAGACTGGTCTACCTCACACATATCTGCATAATTGTATACCCAATAAGTCTGTCTGTCTGTCTGTCTGTCTGTCTGTCTGTCTGTCTGTCTGTCTGTCTGTCTATCTATCTATCTATCTATCTATCTATCTATCTATCTATCTATCTATCTATCTATCTATCTATCTATCATCTATCTATCTATCTATCTATCTATCTATCTATCTATCTATCTATCTATCTATCTATCTATCTATCCTTCTGTTTGTCTATCTTTTGGTATCTATTGATCTATTTATCCGTCTGTCAGTCTGTCTGTTGGTCGGTCTATTATCTGTTTATATATTTTTCTTTCTGTCTTTCTGTCTGTCTATCTATCTATCTTTTTGTATCTGTCGATCTATCTGTCTGTCTGTTTGCCTGTCTTTCTGTCTATGTATATATCATCCATCTGTCTATTTATCCATCTGTCTGTCAGTCTGTCTATCATCTATCTATATATTTATCTGTCTGTCTATCTATCTGTCGTCTGTCTGTCCATCTATCTTTCTGTCTATCTGTTTGTCTATCTTTTAGTATTTATCGATCTATTTATCTGTCTGTCTGTCTGTCTGTCTATCCACCCTGAGACCTCTGCAGCTGATTCAAACTCTGATGTCTAATAATTCACCTGACATGTTGGACTAATCGTTTTACTCATTAAGAAATAAAAACACAGTTTAAAAACATGCTTTAAATGACTATTGGAGAATGCTTTTTAGAGAGGGGATGCACCTGATAGCAGGCAGGAACATTTCGGCGTGACGCGACTGCTGGGGAAACACGTGCTGTGTGTGCATGCATGCTTCAAGGGTTTCCGATTTCTGCTCGGTCAGAGGGCGTCGGGGCGTCGTATTTCTCTGTCAGAGCGCCGGGCTGTGTGTGAGATCAACCTTCAGCTGTTGGGAATAGATGAAAACAAAAGGTTGAACTAATGGAGCGTTAACGTTTAAGCATAGAGTATACAAACAACTTCAGTTGCTCACTGTTGTTGACGTGTATGTTTGGACTCGGTATCGTTATACCTCACACCACTTCTTGCTAATTTGGAAGTGTAGCGTGTGACCCCCTATCGCTGATCAGTTGTGTAGTGTGAAAACCACAACGACTTGAAAAACTCCTGATGACGAGATCCAGTCGTGTAGTGTGAACTCTACAGCGATCTGAACACCTTAAAAGTCGTGTAGTGTGAACTTAAGGGGAGCGTAAGGTGAGGTTGAAGGAACAGTTTGTCCCAGCGTTGTGAGTTTGCCGGTGAGACGATCGCCCAGGCGTCTCTGACTCCGTCTCGCCTCTGTTTTCCACCATCCCACAAAAGCTCATTGACTGGACGGAGCGCCTCCACCAGGGTGAACAGATTCTCACTTATTCTGCTGTTCGGATCACGTTAGAGCACATCGGTTCACACAGTGCAGTTCCAGTTTAGGAATAAGCTCAGTTGGAAAAGTCCACCCACGTGCTTACTGGAAAACGCATCACTGTGGAAAATCAGCCAGCAAACAAGAACAGCGTACTGACGCCAGAATGTTAGCTTTGCTGGCTAATGATGTTGGTTTTATTGATTGATTTTATTATTTTATTCCTTGTCTCTGGGACAGGGCGCCAATCCAACAGCAATCCCTCTCACAAACCTAGCCAATCACGTCTGTGTGGATGCCCAGCTGAGAGAGAGAGAGAGAGAGAGAGTGGATAGCCTTACTTACAGTAACAGAGGATTTTGGCTCTCTGACCCACCGCTAATCAGGACAGACGTTCAGTTCTCTCCTAAACGAGCCACATCAGCCAGTACGATTCACTGCCGAGAGAAGGACAGACGTAAATGATACGATTATTAGCCGCGGAAACTTGCTTGTGCTTACTTTTCCATCTCTGTTTAGTAGCCTGCAGGCTTGAAGGAAACACAGTGGAACTTATTACACACGCGTTCTCTCATAAACGGCCCATTCAGCAGCTCTCAAAGGAGCGCACACACACACACACACACACACACACACACACACACACACACACCAAGCACTTTTACATCTTGTCACCTCCTCCCCCCCTTCGCACTGATTGAATGTTTTCTGGATGGCGGACCATTCTCAGCACTGTAATGCAGAGTTCTGTACTGGTATAAGTATAGCAGGTGCAGCAGTGTTGTTGGGATCTTTATTTAAATAATATATAACTGCACACAGCCTTTCAGTTTGCAGATCCTTAATGCGTTTCTGATTCCAGTATTTGCAGCACTACTGAATATTTCATGCTTCGTTCTGATAGTCAGTAGCAGAGTAGGATGTAGGGGGGGGAGGGGGGGGTTGTTTAGTGTGTTGAGGATGTGTGTTATGACCGACTCGTTGTTATTGAGTTCTGTGTGAAGAACAGATGAGCGTTGTGGTTTACAGCTCGTGTTGGGAAGCTTTAGAACCCAGTTGGTTCTTCTCTGTTACCAGTTCACCTGCATATTGTGGATGTTTTAACATGATTTAACCTGAATATTTTTAATAAAAGATTCACTTTTATTTTGTCCCTGTCCCTGTGTTTAAATCACAGATTCTTGTTTTTTGTTATTGACTTTAACAAAATGTCCCGGACTCATGGTGCACGCTCCGTCACTATGTATCCTACATTTTCACATTTATTAATATTTACTGCACACGACACTTTCATGATATATAGTTTATTACATATTGTATTATGCACATATTATACATCTTTATTCTATTTATTTAACTATATAGTGTTGTACAGTAATACGTATTTATCTTAAATACTGCCTGTACTTACCTTAGATACTTACATTCATCAAATACCTGTAATACTTGTTATTCATTTTGGGATTAATAAAGTTTGTCTGTCTGTCTGTCTGTCTGTCTGTCTGTCTGTCTGTATAGCAATCTCTATCTATTATCTCTGTCTATATAGTTATGTCTGTTTGTCTATATGTCTGTCTGTCTGTCTATATGTCTTTCTGTCTGTGTATGTCTGTCTATTTATCTGTATAGCAATCTCTATCTATTAGCTGTCTGTCTGTCTGTCTGTCTGTCTATCTTACCAATCACGTCAGTGTAGACACCCGACTGTGTGGTGGGTCAGTGTAATAGACAGAGAGAGAGAGAGAGAGAGAGAAAATAACTTTACTTACAGTAATGGATGATTTTGGCTGTATAACCAGGACACAGAAATTTAGTTTGATCTTAAATGGCTAATGAATACCTTTGTAATTCACTGAATTTAATAAAATGTCTAAAATTATTGTATAAAAAAATTATTGAATAAAATATAATTTTATTCGACTGTATGAAGAGATGTTTTTGTTCTGTTATTGGATGTTTATATAGAACACTAGTTTATGGAACCTTTTTTTTTCCTCTCTTTCACAGATTTTCCAAAAAAGTAAACCGGTAAGTGCGTCATTTCTGATGAACTAGTTGGTACAGATGATTTTGCCAGCTGTACCCCCTCCTTCTTTCCTCAGACACGAGGCCTGGCTCAAGCACGGGCTGTTTAGCGAACGGCCGGCGTACAGAAACACCCACAGCAGGCCTCTTTAGCGGTGTGGCTCATCTCCTCCTGCCCCAGCGAACAGAGGGCCTTCACAGAGAAGCGCAGGGCGAGGCACAGGCGGCAGGGCAGGGCATTAAAGCAGCTTTCTGTTTACCACACACATGCCCTCTTTCTCGCTGCACATTTCAAAGTCGGACCGGTTTGGGTGCCCCACCTCCCCTCCGCCGCTCCACCTCTTTTTGGGAGGGGGTTTAGACTTGTGCTTTGCTTCTTGTTTTGGTCTCAGATGAATGGAAGCATACACATTGAGCTTTGACCTTCATCCTCATTTCTGTGTTCGCAGAAGCAGTAGCATTCTCAGCAGAGACCCTCCTCCTGACAAAAGACCCAAAAGTGACCAGGCCAGCAGTCCAGCGGGGAATGAGTTTGACTCTACAGGTAATAATACAGATTTTTGAATAGACTCACAGATCCAGACGTGATCCTGAAATGAGAGACGCAGCTGGGGAAAAGTTTTGGCTGCTGGGGGTTTAAGGTACTGGACTAATAATCAAAAGGTCACTGGTTCAAGCCCCACCACTGTCAAGTTGACACTGTTGGGCCCTTTAGCAAGGCGCTTAATCATCAATTGCTTAGACAATATACTGTCAAAGTACAGTCGTTTTGGATAAAAGCGTCCGCTGGATCGGACAAATGTATCTGGACACATGAGCAGGAGCTCATGGTAGTGAAATATACAGTGTATCACAAAAGTGAGTACACCCCTCACATTTCTGCAGATATTTAAGTATATCTTTTCATGGGACAACACTGACAAAATGACACTTTGACACAATGAAAAGTAGTCTGTGTGCAGCTTATATAACAGTGTAAATTTATTCTTCCCTCAAAATAACTCAATATACAGCCATTAATGTCTAAACCACCGGCAACAAAAGTGAGTACACCCCTAAGTGAAAGTTCCTGAAGTGTCAATATTTTGTGTGGCCACCATTATTTCCCAGAACTGCCTTAACTCTCCTGGGCATGGAGTTTACCAGAGCTTCACAGGTTGCCACTGGAATGCTTTTCCACTCCTTCATGACGACATCACGGAGCTGGCGGATATTCGAGACTTTGCGCTCCTCCACCTTCCGCTTGAGGATGCCCCAAAGATGTTCTATTGGGTTTAGGTTTGGAGACATGCTTGGCCAGTCCATCACCTTTACCCTCAGCCTCTTCAATAAAGCAGTGGTCGTCTTAGAGGTGTGTTTGGGGTCATTATCATGCTGGAACACTGCCCTGCGACCCAGTTTCCGGAGGGAGGGGATCATGCTCTGCTTCAGTATTTCACAGTACATATTGGAGTTCATGTGTCCCTCAATGAAATGTAACTCCCCAACACCTGCTGCACTCATGCAGCCCCAGACCATGGCATTCCCACCACCATGCTTGACTGTAGGCATGACACACTTATCTTTGTACTTCTCACCTGATTGCCGCCACACATGCTTGAGACCATCTGAACCAAACAAATTAATCTTGGTCTCGTCAGACCATAGGACATGGTTCCAGTAATCCATGTCCTTTGTTGACATGTCTTCAGCAAACTGTTTGCGGGCTTTCTTGTGTAGAGACTTCAGAAGAGGCTTCCTTCTGGGGTGACAGCCATGCAGACCAATTTGATGTAGTGTGCGGCGTATGGTCTGAGCACTGACAGGCTGACCCCCCACCTTTTCAATCTCTGCAGCAATGCTGACAGCACTCCTGCGCCTATCTTTCAAAGACAGCAGTTGGATGTGACGCTGAGCACGTGCACTCAGCTTCTTTGGACGACCAACTCGAGGTCTGTTCTGAGTGGACCCGGCTCTTTTAAAACGCTGGATGATCTTGGCCACTGTGCTGCAGCCCAGTTTCAGGGTGTTGGCAATCTTCTTGTAGCCTTGGCCATCTTCATGTAGCGCAACAATTCGTCTTTTAGGATCCTCAGAGAGTTCTTTGCCATGAGGTGCCATGTTGGAACTTTCAGTGACCAGTATGAGAGAGTGTGAGAGCTGTACTACTAAATTGAACACACCTGCTCCCTATGCACACCTGAGACCTAGTAACACTAACAAATCACATGACATTTTGGAGGGAAAATGACAAGCAGTGCTCAATTTGGACATTTAGGGGTGTAGTCTCTTAGGGGTGTACTCACTTTTGTTGCCGGTGGTTTAGACATTAATGGCTGTATATTGAGTTATTTTGAGGGAAGAATAAATTTACACTGTTATATAAGCTGCACACAGACTACTTTTCATTGTGTCAAAGTGTCATTTTGTCAGTGTTGTCCCATGAAAAGATATACTTAAATATCTGCAGAAATGTGAGGGGTGTACTCACTTTTGTGATACACTGTATATATATATATTTCTATTTTATTTATGCATTTTCTCCCATTTTAGTGTAGTCAATTTGTCTCCTGCTGCTGGGGGATCCTTTTGCTTGCAGTCGAGGTGGGTATATTGCTGCTCACGCCTCCTCCGACCCGGGTGCAGCCCTTAGCGGGACCCTTTTTCAGCCATGCACTCTGCACAAGTGCCTCTATATCTGCTAATCAGGGTCCTTACACAGCGTTTAAAGACCCCACCCGCTAGATGCCCGCTAGATGGCACCCAGCCGACCGGTGGCAACACCAAGTTTCACCTGGGCACCCAAATGGTAGTAAAATAGAGTGACCTCTATGTGTGAAGCCTTCATGACTTTGAAGTATGTCTGTTGGAATTTGTCCCCATGCAGTCAAAAGAGCATTTCTAAGGCTGGGCACTGATGTTGGTCAAGAACGCCTCAGTTGGTTTTTCAGTTCATTCCAGATCTGTTTTGTGGGGCTGAGGTCAGGACTCTGTGCAGGACATTGGAGTTTCTTTAAACCGAGCTTCATGTCTTTATAGAGCTTGCTTTGCGCACAGTCATGCTGGAAACAGGTGAAAAACTCTAACTGAAAGGAACAAAGTTAGCATGTCAGACCGTGCTGTAAAGCTGAATGCTTCCGAGGGTGGAAAGCCTGCGCTATGCAGGGTTTGCGCACGGAACTGAAGTACTCTGTGCCTCTCACATTAACACTGGCCTCTCAGAATGGCCACGGTTGTCCTCTGTGCCAAGACTCTGCCTCAAACAGTGCTGTGATTCAGACTTGCTGACCATAAGCTATGCGTATGTTCCTAGCCCTGTTTTTCGCCAGTGAAAAGACATCGTCATCACATCGGCCACTGCGAAGCTTAAAGCAGGGTTGGTGAGGGTCGTTTATGTGGCACGATACTGGATTACAATGCGCCAATCGTCATGTCCGGGTTAAAAGAAGAAGAAAAGCATGCAGAGCCATGAACAACATTCTGTTCATGAGATTCGTGTGGGTGAAGGACAGAGGAACAAGAATTTTATGAATTCTGAGCTGTCAGTCCATCTCACAGAGTGCAGTATAGCATATAGAGAATCATGTACCAGCCCGTTTGACCATCCTCCCCCTTCAGACACAGCCAGGCGTATCTGTGTGGGCGCCTCGCTGGTCAATAGCACAGCAGAGCATGAGGTCTAAACTTGAGTGTGCTTGGGCAAGCTGCTCAGGATTGGACATGGGCAGGATTTTAGCAATTAAGCAATTGTGCTGTCAATTAGCAGTACAAGACTGGTGTTATGCAGAATTCTTCTCTTCTCTCCCTGGCTCAGAGGGGCAGATTATTACAAAGAGAGAACACTCTTCGCTCTCTGTATTCCTCCACCATTCATACTTGCACCTCAGTAATACAGGAGGAGTTTGTTTAACACCCTACCATGCCGTTGGAACACCACCGGAGTGTAAACATGGTCGTCCCGCCATGGACATGTCTTCTCGTTACACTTATATTCTGTAATAGACCTTTGTTTTTCATTTTAATTATCTATTTTTTCCCCCCAATTTTTTTTATCCCTATTCTAGTCATGTCCAATTACCCTGATTGTGTCCTCTATACTGATTCGACCCTTTTTGCCGCTGACTGAGGACGCCACTCAACTGACTTGCGCCCCCTCCGGCACACAGTCAGTACAGCCTGCATTTTTCACCCGCACGAGCCGAGTTCATACACCGAGAGACACTGCGCACGGAGGGTCACACCCCCCTCGATGTTATTCCTCAGCCCTGTGCAGGCGCCGTCAGTCAACCGGCAGGGCCCGCAGTCGCACCAGTTATGAGGACCTTATGCTCCGACTCTACCCCTAACCCTGAACAACAGCCAAACGTTGTTCATACTGCCGCCCAACCCGGTCGGAAAGGCAGAGCTGAGTTTCGATACGATGTATCTAGAAACCCCAACTCTGGTGCGCTAGCGTACTTTACCGCTGCGCCACCTGAGCGGCCTAGTAACAGACCTTTGTAATGGACTGTACAAGCGCTTCAAGACTTAGATAAGGCTACAACCTGCCCTAACTTACGCTGTTCATTACTTGGTCTTCACATCACACCTTCCGAAATCTACATCCGAATGTAGACTGATTGGCACACCCTTACCCCGTCTCTCTTTTTTTTTCTCTTTTATTTCAGGGCTGGTTCAGAGATGTTTGATCATTCAGAAAGATGAAAACGGATTCGGCCTCACCGTGAGCGGAGACAACCCCGTCTTCGTTCAGCTCGTCAAACAGGGTGAGTGGATTCTCTCGGCCGAAGGCTGAGGGGGGTTATAGTACAAACTCGATGTTTCCAACTGCATTCAATTCCTAGACTTTCCCCATTATGTAACATGGAGCTCTGGGAAACGTCCATCGCTGTCCCAGGGACTTTGTTATAATGTAGAGACTGTTCTGCCAATATCAGAGTCGATTGCTTTCAGCATCATTTATGTTTTTATGCATTTTCCTCGTTTTTCTCCCAGTTTTGCGAAGCCAATCCACTGCTGGGGACCCTGATGGTGCCCAAGTAGGGTGTACATTTCCCTGACACACTCCCTCCCTCTGACGTCTGCGCAGTCCATCAATCCCTTCTTATTCTCTTATACTTCAGTAGATTTGCACGCGGGGTCGGCTTCGAGTACGGAGAGCCACGCCCTGATCTCTGTGCTCCTCCACTTTCTGTACAGGCGCCCTGGGCAGCCGAGGTCCCTACACGTTGTAATAACCCCTCTCCTCCTTTTGAACTGATTTTGTCATTTGTACTTTTTCATATTGGAGTTGCTAAATAGCATGGCCAAAAGTATTTGGACACCTGACCATGAGCTTGCTGGACATCCTATTTCAAAAACAAATGGTATCAATATACTGTACAGTGACCTTTATTGATATTTTAGTTATAACAACATCTGCTCTTGAGAGAGCTTCTGTGGGAATTTGTGCCCATTCGGTGAAAAAAGGATTCGTATGGCTGGGCACTGAGTTGATGTTCTGCTGTTCAGTAGGGCTGAGGTCAGGGCTCTGTGCTGGACACTGGAGTTTCTTTAAAGCGAGCTTTCGATGTCTTTATGGAAAAGGGCCTTCCCTACGCTGTTGCTGCATATTAAGATTGGTAGCATATCATTTTTGTTATATAATTAATTCATTACATTTGTTCGTAACTGTTGGAGCTGAAACATGTGCATTAAATAATTAGAAGGGGCGTCCCAATACTTTTGAAGAATCTGAAATTTCACTTCTAAAATGTTCCGCCCGTTTAGAAAAGGTTCGGTGTAACAGAATGGGGGTTAAAGAGCGCCCCTCACAGCCCCTATAAAACTCTCTGTGTGTGTGTGTGTGTGGCTTTTAATAGAGATGTGAATCTAATGCGTCTCCCTGTAATTGTTTTCAGTGTTATCCCATAATCAGTGGCTTTCCAGGGTGGAGCACTGAGCCACGCCCGTTCCAAACCCCTGATGGGAATCGACTTCAATCTGCAGGCCTTTCTATGGATGCAAAACACCATTTTTTAACCCTTCAGATACCTATTCTTTGTTTCATTTCATTTTAATGGTTTACCACACGTTATCCTGGTCAGGGTTGTGGTGGGTTCAGTTTTTTCTGGAATCACTGGGTGCAGTGCAGTAACCTGTGCAGGGCCTGTGCTGTTGAATTTCTGATTATGTTAGGACCCAGAATGTAGTGAAGGGGTATTTCCTAATGAAAGAGATGTTGGGAGGAATCCCTGACCGCCTTCGCTCGTCTCCTTTTTCCCTGTAGATGGCGCTGCTATGCGAGCCGGGGTTCAGACTGGGGACAGGATCATCAAGGTGAGTTTATGATAACGTGCAGGGGTGTTAAACACCACACGATAACAAAACAATACTGTTATTATTATTATTATTATTTAGGGGTCGCCATAGCGGTCAGTATACCCGACTGAGTGTGTCTCCCAATGGCTAGTAGTGGTGGGCGGATCGATCCAAATATCGATATTATCGATACCAACGTTGGTATCGGAATCGGATCGAATCTAGCAATGGGATCGATACTTTAGTTTCAGTTTTTTCTCCGCTACATTCAGTACGTTCCTCCTGTTTTATCCAAAAGTAGACGTGTGTGTGTGTGTGTGTGTGTGTGTGTGTGTGTGTGTGTATACACACTTTGCTCCTCTTGCTCCGCTGTGTTTTACTGTCGTGCCGTCACGTGACTAAGCGACACAGAGAAAATACATGGAAACAGTGGATATTTTCATCAGTAAATAAAAAAAAATTGTAAGTTTTAAAACATTTGTTCTTCAGTTATAATGTTGTACTGTACTTTGTTTTAAGCCAGATAAGAAGTGCAGTGAAAGTAATGAATTTAGTTTTATTATATTATTGTTTATGAACAAAAACTGACGTTCTTTACTATTTTCTGTACTTTATTTTACAAAAAGCCAGAGAGTGCAGTGAGAGTAGGGATTATGTTTTCTTATTATATAATTGTTTCTGAACAAAAACCCCAGACTTCATTAAAGTTTATTACATTATTAAAATTACTTTTTATTCACCTAAAAACTGTAGTGGGTTTTCACTGCACATGATTATCTAATGAACACAAAATCATTTATTAGTCAAAGCATATTGATGATACATTCACCTCATAAATCATGACACACTGCTGTTCCCTACATGAAAGTAAATAAACCGCTTTATAAGTAAAAAGTGTCGGTATCGGATCGATATCGATATCGGCGATACTGGCCCTGTATTTACTTGTTATCGGATCGGATTTATTCTTGTAGTTGCTGCCCTGATATCTGCCTTAAAACGTCCAGATTTAGTTTCTTGGCTGGTATGAACAAATTCTTCACTTCATTTCTGGTTCCTTCAGTGACGTAACGTCCTAGCGCTCTTTACAGACTGTGATGCTCCCACCTCTATACATGCAGCTACTTGCTGCGTAAAATCTTCCCAACCAATTTGTGTTTTTTTTAAATATTTAATTGGTTATTTATTGCCAAATAAGACACTTAAGAGACGTCTGTCTCGTCTCCCCACAAACCAAGCGGTCTGCCATGCAGCCACTGTTGGGCCCTTGAGCAAGGCCCTTAACCCTCTCTGCTCCAGGGGCGCCGTACTACGACTGACCGTGGGCTCTGACCCCAGCTGGTATATGTGAAGATAGAATTTCGTTGTGCTGTACCTCTGTGTATGTACAGTATGTATATATGACAAATAAATGTGTTCTATTCTGTTCTGTCTACATTAACGCCAAGTTTAAAGAAATTAGGTTGCCGGTTCAAGCCCCACTGTCGCCAAGCTGCCACTGTTTGGCCCCTGAGCAAGGCCTTTAATACTCAATTGCTTGAATTTTATCCAGTAATAATTGTGTCACTTTGTGTAAAACCTTTTGCTTAATCTAAGCTGCTTTCTAATGGGTCAATTCTGCCACCTGCTGGTCACAGTTGTGCACAACCAAACCTCCATACTAAAAATATTAACACCATCATTAACACATTTACATTTTTGACATTTAGCAGACGCTTTTATCCAAAGCGACTTACAGTCTAAGCAATTGAGGGTTAAGGGCTTTGCTCAAGGGCCCAACAGTGGCACCTTGGCAGTGGTGGGGTTTTGAACCAGCGACCTTCTGCTTACTAATCCAATACCTTAACTACTGAGCTACCACTGCCCCATTAACACTATGTACATGTGAGGTTTAGAAGTTAATTTCTCTAAACCTCTTCCATTCTTCTAAGCACCAGACAGCCCCAGATTACCAAGAACCAGGCTTTTCTACATAGCAGCTCAATTTTTTTCCTCTAACATTTGTTCATTTTAATAGTAATGTAGACTAATGAATCATTGTATTGAAGGAAAATACTGACATACTGACATAAAATGATAATATTTCATGTAAAAGACAAGTAAAGAAAGCTTTGACTTGGCTCAGTAGGGTAAATAAATCATGTTTATTCATTTTCAATATAAAGTTGGCTTATTATGAACCTACTGCTTGAATTTCTTCTTCATTTTAGGTGAACGGAACCCTGGTGACCCAATCAAATCATGTCGAAGTGGTCAAATTAATCAAATGTGAGTTTATTTTCTATTTTTAACTTTTTTATGTGATATTATAATATATACTTTCCCCCTTATAATTAGATTTAGTTTGGTTCTGTTTTGGTATTATATTCTTTTGAAGTGCAGAATCAGAAACGCTATTTTTTTTGTTCCAAAAACGCACTCGTCTGTCTGACTGACTGTAATCGTATGCCAGTAATTATCAGCCCGGGCGTGGCTACATTCTCAATGTGAGAATTTGTTCTGGTTTTGCCGGCTTCAGAAAAACAAAGTGAGTTTGTGAAATCAGGTCAGGGGACCGAATTATGATACATATACACAAGGGTTTGTATATTAGGGGTTCATCCACCTGTCAGAGTTGGGTTACAGATGACAATGATGGACACACACACACACACACACACACACACACAGTACAGCCCAGTGAAAGTCATTAGGGTAGGACACTGCCTGCTTGATTTATAACCATACAGCAGTCGGTACACGGCTATCCACACACACACACACACACACACAAACACACTGAGAAACAGTGTCCTCCCAGGAGCCGTGGCCTCCATCACACCTGACTGACTGAACACCCCCCTCCGGAGACAGTCAGCTCTCACATTCTGCACATTTTGCACATCTTTGCACACTAGTTATTCATATTGCAATTTAAACCGTCATGTGTCGGTACAGTGTGCACGTTTTGTACATCTTTGCACAGTCACTAAATATAATATAAAAATATAAAACTATGTTATATTACATAATAAATTGTAAAGTACTTTTTTATCTCTTTGTGGAGAGTGTCGCACTAAATTGTATGTATGCAAGTATAATGACAAGGTCTGTTTATCTATCGGTCTGTCTATCTATCTATCTATCTATCATTATATCTATTTTTCTGTTTATCTATCGGTCTGTCTGTCTGTCTATCTATCTATCTATCTATCTATCTATCTATCTATCTATCTATCTATCTATCTATCTATCTATCTGTCATTATATCTATTTTTCTGTTTATCTATCGGTCTGTCTGTCTGTCTGTCTATCTGTCTGTCTGTCTGTCTGTCTGTCTGTCTATCTATCTGTCTGTCTGTCTGTCTATCTGTCTATATCTATCGGTCTATATGTCTGTCTCTATCTATCTGTCTGTCTGTCTGTCTATTTACACCATTTCCTCATGTACCTCAGACCCCTGACCTCCTTTTGCAGCAATATTTAATAATTATTCAGTGGGGTTGAGTAATATCGGGTAAAGTCTTTACTGTTGGTGCTTCTGCCGTTATTGGTAAATGGGTCAGAGTTCAGAACGGATCAGCTGTTATAAAAAGAAACCTGCTAACAGTGTGGAGAGGAAAAGCTATTAAACTGGATCAGGATGCTGTAGAAAAGGTGGAACATAAATGGTTCTGTATATGTTGTGGATGGTGGCTGAAGCCTTGTGATAGATTGGCACGCTGTCCAGGGTATTCTTGCCCTGCTCCCGGTGTTTACAGGTGGAACAGGACTCACCGCAACCCTGACCAGGATAAAGTGGTTAAGGAAAATTAAAAATAACTACTAACACATTCATAATGTTTTTTTGATGTGTCAAATTGTTTTGACTATCAGGCAGACATGTTTGTGTTTTTTACACCTGTCTCACTCTGGTCAGGGCCACGGTGGGTCCAGTTTCTCTTGAATCATTGGGCACAATAAGTAACACACAACAGACTGGAAAGCAATCCATCGCTGAGCCTCGGCCATCCGGGAGTCTTAAGCACCATGATGCCTAATACAGATCTTCCCTTTTTATTTTCTTTAGCGGGGTCCTATGCTGCCCTTACAGTGTTGGGGCGACCCCCTGGGTGTCCCCAGGTCCCTCTGTCAGAGGTCGATATGAACCTACACGGAACATCTCTAGATTCCCCGCATTCCCCAAGGCAGAGCCGGAGCGAGCGGGAGTACCGAGCACTGAGCACCTCTCCTCTACCACCGTGGGTAAGGATCCGGTTTATTACTGTGCGTGTAGAAGTGTGACGCGGAAGCTCTGGTGTTGAGTTTAAAGAGGCGCAGCGTTAGCATTTAGCACGTTTCTCTTACAGCTGTTGTTAGTGTAACGCTGTGGTGTAGCCACTTTGCTCTGGGCGTGACCTCTGCTGATAAGAATGAGGCTTTTCCTGTTGTGGGTAAACTGACGGTAAACTGTGTTGAGCTCATTCTGCCCAGACTTTGTTTACCCTGTAACGTTTAGCAGGCAGGCCGAGCTGTATTTTCTGGGAATCCTGAGCTTCTGAGGGCAGATTCGACCATTTGGATGCACCCTGCTGTCTTACAGCGTTTTACAGCTGCCATGCTACACTTCACACAGACTTTATCTCTTCTTTCTTTACTGTAGGAGATGAATGAGGATTACAGCAGGAACCCCACGCTCAAGCTACTGAGGGACATCCAGCAGGCCAAAAAACACATCGTACAGCAGCAGGACCAGGTCCACAGAACCGTACAGGTACTACATTACCCACAATTCCTTCTGGATTTAGGAGTGTGTGTGTGTGTGTGTGTGTGTGTGTGTGTGTGTGTGTGTGTGTGTGTGGGGGGGGGGGGGGGGGGGGGGGTAATCCACATGGAGCTTAGCGTGATTCTCCATATGTGAAACGGCTCTGTGTCGGGACCCAACACTGCCGGGTGATAAGAAGTGCCCACAGACTGGACAGAGGAGGCGTGTGGTGATCTGTCTATGGACTAGTAATCATAAGGTTGCCGGTTCAAGTCCCACCACTGCCTAGTTGCCACTGTTGGGCCCTTGAGCAAGGCCCTTATCCCTCAATTGCCTTAATTGCTCAAATTGTATTCAATGATAATTGTAAGTCGCTTTTAATAAAAGCGTCCGCCGAATGCCACAAATGTAGCTCAGTGGTTTAGGTACTGGACTAGTAATCAGGAGGTTGCCGGTTCTAGGCTCACCATCACCAAGTTGCCACTGTTGGGCCCTTGAGCGAGGCCCTTAACCCTCAATTGCTTAAATTGTATTCAGTCATAATTGTAAGTCGCTTTGATAAGGCTGCCGGTTCAAGCCTCACCAGCAGCAAGTTGCCACTGTTGGGCCCTTGAGCAAGGCCCTTAACCCCTAGCATTGTCACTTTGAATAAATGCGTCTGGCAAATGTAAATGTAAGTTCTTAGTAGACAGTGGTGGCTCAGCGGTGATTATGACTAGTAATCATGAGGTTGTCGGTTCAAGTCCCACCATCACCAAGTTGCCACTGTTGGGCCCTTGAGCAAGGCCCTTAACCCCTAGCATTGCTGCTTTGGATAAACGTGTCTGCCAAATGCCGCAAATGTAAATGTATGTTCTTAGTAGACATAGGTAATTTAGTGGTTAAGGTACTGGACTAGTAATCATAAGGTTGCCGGTTCAAGTCCCACCACCACCAAGTTGCCTTGAGCAAGGTCCTTAATCCTCATTTGCTCAAATTGTATTCAGTGATAATTGTAAGTCGCTGTGGATAAACGCATCTGCTAAATGCCATAAATTTAAGTTCTTAGTTGCCACCAAGTTGCCACTGTTGGGCCCTTACGCAAGGCCCTTAACCTTTAATTGCTCAATTTGTATTCAGTGATAATTGTAAGTCACTTTGTATGTAAATGTAAGCTCTAAGTGGACAGTGGTTCAAGGTTTATAATAGTGACTGGACTTACTAATATTAATTGTTTTATTAGGATGACCTGCATATAGGCGACAGTTTTAATGGTGGTGAGGTGGATGTCGACCAGACCGGCTCCGATGGCTTCTCCAGCCCCGTAAGTGCATTCTTTAGCACTTTAAAAGTCCTTGACATGTGACTTTCTTCATCTCTGCATGTTTAAAAACACGGTGAATTCTGATCTACAGGCCCTGCGTGGATATTACCCAGCGTCCCCTGAGAGCCGGTGCAAAAGAAACTCCAGCAGTCCCAAGAACATGAAGCAGGACAGCTTCGACTCGAGTCCTGCTCCCGAGAGCGAAGAAACATCCGACCTGGTGAGAGACATAACAGCTGGAACCGGAACCTACATTCCCATCAGCAGTATTAACCCTTTAATGGTCTGCTAGTCTTAGTTTGAGTCTAAATACTTGTTAAAAATAAGCTGCATTTAAATCATCTTGTTTACTCGTATCTACTCCTTGGTTGACATGTGTTGAACCGCCGATTACGCTAGCCCAACGTGTTCAGGGGTTAAAGAACCGCTCACCAGAATCGTCTTTTACATTTACAGAATTGTGAAGAAGCTTTGCTCAGGTACAAATAGACGACAGGCCAGAAACACAAATGCTGAAAGTAGGTAGAAAACCACAAGTGTTGTTTAGGAGACGTTGGTACTAGGGTGGCACTTCTGTCGTATTTTGAAGATGCCAGGAGAGCCCTACAGGCACTCGTACAAAAGAACCTTGATGCCGTCTTCTTTTAGTCCTGATAAGTGGACCAAGACAAACCAGACTGGTTTTCTTTTGTAATTCAAATTTTTTTTCTCTTAATGTAGTCATATCCAATTCCCCAGCTGTATCTCCTCCACTGCTGCAGACTCTTTTCCTGGCTAAGAAGGGCTGTATCTAACACCCTCCCGACATGTGTGCGGTGGCTTTATTTCACCTGCAGGGATCAGTATCACGTACAAAGAGTCAGGCACTGATCCCCATTATTCCCCGTCTCTGTGCAGGAGCCAATCAGGAATCCCTTCACAGCTAATCCTGTATGGCTGGTCGATAGCAGAGCCGAGATTTGAACCCAAAAGCTCTAGATCTCAGCAGTGGTGGTGGGCTAGCGTGTCTGTCATAGTCTGTCATGGTTTTTAAGCACAGCAGTTGCCAGATTCGTGTCTAGGCAGTTGTAGCCTAGCGGTTAATGCCAAGTTCACACTACACGACTTTCCAAGTCGTCAGGTCGCTGTACAGTTCACACTACACGACTGGATCTCTTGTAATCGGGAGTCTTTCAAGTCGGTGTGGCTTTCACACTACACGACTGATCGGCGATAGGGGGTCACACACTACACCATCTATCACCAACTGGAATCGCAAGAGAGCGTCTCTGGTCTCCCAAACTACGTTCTGTCACAAAAACAAATGCGAGGGGTTTAAAAAAATGCACGTCAACAAGTAGCGAGCGATCAAAGCTTGTGCGGTAATACGCAGCATAAAATCAAGGAGGAAAAATAAATGAATCTGAGTGGATTTGGCTACGCGAGCAGCAGGGATTGTTCTATAGTGAGTTGGAGGTTAATAAATATTTTTGCAATGCAGCGTGGCTGTTTTGTAGAGAACGATCAGGTCAGAAATACTGTAAAACTCGTGTGTGTGCTGATGTATTCTGATATAAACTATATTACGCCCCTGTCCCACCTTTTTACACTCCTCCCCTGCGTTTTTCCTCACACCGTATCTTGTGTTCTCATTGGCCGTTCGACATAGCACTCATTGCCAGTCGGGCAACTCGGATTCAGATATCTGACATGCTAGAAATCTCGCTTCGGTCGGAGCCGCTCGGATCCAGTTGTTGAGTAGTTCACACATAGTGATTGAGAGCCGAGTTTCGATCGCCGAGCGAACGCCGACTTGCTTCCTAGTCGGCAAATCTTGACCAGTCGGCAATTTGAATAGCAGCGTCTGCTAAATGATGAAAATGTAAGTGTCTGTACTTCTGTTCTCCATGCAGGACTCGCTCCTCCATTCCTCTGCGGGCGGCCCCTCGCCCCGTCAGGTCTCTCGGATCATAGGAGTCGAGGACGAATACTTTGAGTCTGAACAGGAACAGGTACCGCTCTCTGTTCCACTTTTTTCTGTATGCGGAGCTCCTGCTTGTAGTTGCGCTCCTCAGCCCAGATGTTCTGCTGGTCTGTGTTGCAGGTGAACGTGCAGTGCAGCTGTTTACAGAGCGTGGAGCTGCTGAAGACACGACCCGTTCACCTCGCCGCTTTCCTGCACCACGTGGTGTCCCAGTTCGACCCAGCTCCAGTGGTAACGACGCCAGCACCTGCACGTGCATTTAAAGAAATAGAATCTGTCTAAAAACCTACTGAGCTGCCTTGCTGCCTAATGCCTACCTGTGCAGCTGCCTCAGTACAGAGGATTCTAAGAGACGTCGACCACATAAGGCAGATTATTCAGACTCACTACTTATGTACCCTATACTATATATACTATACTACTATACTACTATACAGACCCAATGTCTATATAGGTTTGTGCTCAGCCAGATCCGGCAGTAATGCTGCTTAAAAGGCCTGACTCATAACTGACTTTCCTGTTCATCCCAAAACTGTACAGTAGGGTTTAAAATTTCACTTTTTAGCCGTTTACCTCAAACAGACGTTCATTTAATGCGCATGTTTGCGTAATTGCTGACCTGTTTTCAGCCCGTTTCTGATGGAATTTCTTCCTCCTGCAGCTTTGCTACCTTCATGCCGACCTCTACAAACACACCAACTCCAAAGAAACACGGCGTGTCTTTATGGACTTCTTCAACTTCTTTATCGATCATGGCGCTGTAAGTCTCACCTGTAATTCCTAAACTTAATCCTCTTCACTCGAAAGACTGTGGGACGTCAGTGTGGATTCTAGACTTTGGGATTTGTGTGTTTTTCTTGTTTGGCTTTTCTTTTTCCTAACCCTAGCTTAATTTCACGAGACTTTGAAGTGTGTCTGTGGTGAACTGGTGCCATTTGTTATGATTTATACTGACATTGTTCTTATTTCACAACGTAAAATAAGACAGATACTTCTGCAGATACATGACATAAATAACCAAGAGTGAAGATTTAAGTAAAAAACTGCAAAAACAGAAACAAGCAAAATATTATAATTATAAAATAATAAGTTAAAAAAGACCAAACAAAAGCATAGTAATACAAGCATGTGTACTGCCCTAGACAGGGCAGTTGTAGCCTAGTGGTTAAGGTACTAGACTAGTAATTGAAAGGTTGCTGGTTTAAGCCAGGCTGCCACTGTTGGGCCCTTGAGCAAGGCCCTTAACCCTCAATTGCATAGACAATATACTGTTACAGTACTTTAAGTCATTTTGGATAAAAGTGTCTGCTAAATGCCGAAAATGTAAATGTAAAAGAAAAACCTTAACGTTTTTAATGTCACTCCCCTTAGGCTAGTGTCACCTACCTACCTACCTACCTACCTACCTACCTACCTACCTACCTACCTACCTACCTACCTACCTACCTACCTACCTACCTACCTACCTACCTACCTACCTACCTACCTACCTACCTACCTACCTACCTACCTACCTACCTGAACTCTTGTAAAAACTCTTTCCTGTTTTACAGAGCTTGAAAGTACCTGTACCTGAATCCATCTCGTCCGAACTTGGTAAGTCTGCTTTTAAATGAGAAGTTAAGCTTAAGTAGATGTAGAAAATTAATAACTGTTGTGTACCCAACATTCCCAAAGCTGTCGTGATTTATAGTCCTGTGAAAATGTAATTCCTCCTTACTCCTTACGCACTTTCAGTTTTGGACAATGATTCACAGCACACAAGCAAGGCCGAGTCAAAGCCCTGATTTAAAAGCCATTGAAGTGCTGTGGCAAGACCTTACACAAGTGGTTAATGCTGGAAAACCCTCCAACGTAATAAAATAAAACAAATCTGAACCAAAATTCCTCCACAGTGACGTTAAAAACTCATCACGAGCTGTCGCTGCTAAATGATAGTCACCGATTTTGACTCTATTTCATTTCTGGCTTGAGTAGTTTCTTGGGGCCGGACAAGCTCATAGTCGGACGTCTACATACTTTTGTCCACGTGGATGTCTGTGACCGTGTGGGTATGTGGTCTGTGTTTTCAGAGCGGCGGAGACCGGAGCTGATTCCTGAAGAACTGCACAGGCAGTACGTTCAGACGATGCAGGAAACGCTTCTCCCCGAGATACAGAGGATTCTGGAGGACTTCAGGTGAGACTCTTGACGGTGGATGATCTGATCTGAGTTTGGACACCCCTGAGTAGACATAAATTCACAGATTTCAGATACATTCTACAATGTGTTTAAGGCATTTGTGTGGTCAGTTGTGAGCGAGTGCTTTACACTGAGTGGTTGTGCATGTTTGTGCAGGCAGAAGTGCAGTATGGGCCTGACCCTGGCCGAAGGAAAGCTGACTCATCTGGACTCGGAGCAGCTAAAGGACAGTGCAGCTTTGGAGAGAGAGAGATCCTTTGCCGAGAACCTCATTACCAGGATAGACGAAATCCTGTAAGAGTCAGAGTTCACTCTAAAGCCTAACCTAGCGAAGGTCAATGATTCTGATCACACGTCGATCGTGCTCTTACGTTCGCTTCTCGTTTTTTGTGCGGCAGGTTGCCTTTACAAGACAAAGAAGAGGAAAAGTGGTGAGAAAACCCTGCACAACATTCCCTAAATACACTAAAGGACCCGCTCTGCATGGGGGCCAGTTGTAGGCTGGCATGGATGTTCCTGGCATTCGTCCAGAATGCTGATTGCACCTTCTGCTCGGCTAGTTCAGTCAGCCAGTTGGAAGTCCACACAGACAAGATTGGCCATGTCTGGGACAGGGTGGGATGGGGTACAGCAGAATTATTTTAATGATTTTAATAATAACAATGATGCTCTTCAGGTCCGGTTTCACTGGGAAATGCTGAGCACAAGCAGGGCACCAATTCATTGCTGGGCTCCTGCCTATGACTGTGTCCCAATCCATTGCATACTGCCGTTATTATTTTTTAATACCATATAGGTAGGGCCCTACTGCGATAAGACAATATATGAGTACTGTCGTGTCATACACACGTCTTTACAGAGTAGTAGGTATAAGCAATGAATGAATAAATCTACACCGCTTTCTATAATCTACACCAGAATCTATCATCTAATAATCTACAATCTATACCAGAACATATAATATAATCATCTATAATCTACACCAGAATCTATCATCTAATAATCTACAATCTATACCAGAATCTATACTCTAATAATCTATAATCTACACCAGAATCTATACTCTAATAATCTATAATCTACACCAGAATCTATACTCTAATAATCTATAATCTACACCAGAATCTATACTCTAATAATCTATAATCTACACCAGAGTCTATACTTTAATAATCTGTAATCTACACTAGTCTATACTCTAATAATCTATAATCTACACCAGAATCTATACTCTAATAATCTATAATCTACACCAGAATCTATACTCTAATAATCTATAATCTACACCAGAATCTATAATCTAATAATCTATAATCTACACCAGAATATATAATCTACATCAGAATCTATAATCTAATAATCTATAATCTACACCAGAATCTATAATCTATACCAGAATCTATAATCTACACCAGAATCTATAATCTAATAATCTATAATCTATACCAGAATCTATACTCTAATAATCTTTAATCTACACCAGAATCTATAATCTAATAATCTATAATCTACACCAGAATCTATAATCGAATAATCTACACCAGAATTTATAATCTAATAATCTACACCAGAATCTATAATCTAATAATCTATAATCTACACCCGAATCTATAATCTAATAATTTATAATCTACACCAGAATCTATAATCTAATAATTTATAATCTACACCAGAATCTATAATCTACACCAGAATCTATAATATAATCTATAATCTACACTAGAGTATATACTCTAATAATCTACAATCTATACCAGAACATATAATCTAATAATCTATAATCTAGACCAGAATCTATACTCTAATAATTTATACCCTATACCAGAATCTGTACTCTAATAATCTATACCCTATACCAGAATCTGTACTCTAATAATCTATACCCTATACCAGAATCTATAATCTACACCAGCATGTAGATTCCCATTCAGATTCTGTTATTTTTGCTGGGATGAGCCTCTCCGTCCTCCTGAACTGTGAGAGGTGAGAATGTGTCGTGTAACGAGCTCCGTCTTTTACCTGCAGCACCACAATACAGTACGTGATCTACACCTACATGAAGCATCTCGGCGTGAGGGTCAAGGAGCAGCGCAACCTGGAGTCTAAGCGTGTGCGCATTCATTTCCTGCCCAAGATCAAGGTACTTGTATTTCGCTCCTCTCCTCCTCATACACTCCACTCCTCTTCACAATGGGTTCCTTTTTTTGAGCTTCTTCATCTGATGTTTTTCTTTTCCCCTCAGAAAAGCAGCAGCAAGCTGGAGAAAGAGGGAGAAGAGAAGGTCAAGAAGCCACGATTTAATCTCCTGGGGCCACCGCGCCGGCCCAGCCGAATCGAAACGACGCCTGGTAATCCGGATAACGCTGCTCTGTTTGTATTACAAACCTGATCACGGGTGTAGTGTCTGTCTGAGAGAGACGGTCAGATAGGGAGGATTGTATAGTGCATGAAGTAAACCAGTATAGAATTAATTGCCGGCTGCTGTTAAACTCGGCTAGTTGACCTGTGCAAGAGGGGATGGGTGCTAGTCCATGGCTATCTCCGGCCAGCACAGGGGTCCAAACGGCTAGATTCGAAAACAATAACTGAACAGTGTTGCCCACATGTGTGCCAGCCCCGGGTTTGAATCTCAGCAGTGCTGTTGGCCGGTCGGGCATCTACATAGACATGATTGGCCATGTCTTAAGGTGGTGCTGACCAGCCTAGCCATTAAAAGTTACACTTGTCAGTGCCTATGTATACAATCTCATATCATGTGACGTGTAATGGTTTTATCAGACCACTGTTATCACTCAAGTGTAAAGCTGGTCTTAGTAAGCTGTGTAAGGTGGAACCTTCCGAGACCAAAATAGTTCTTTCAATGTGTTTAGTGTTTAGTGTGTGTGTGTGTGTGTGTGTGTGTGTGCGTGCAGTCAGCCGCAGTGGGGAAAGCAAGCCGAAGCCGCAGAAACAGCTGTCGCAACCGGCGATGGGCAAGAGTGAGCTGGTGGAGGGCGGGCGTTTACGCAACAGTCAGTCGAGCGAAGGCTCTGACCTCACTACATTCTTCGCCAACAGTGCCCCCTACAGTCCTGTTTCGGATACTGCCTTCAGAGACTCAGACTGCAGTGAGTACTGGAGTACTGGAGTTCTCAAATCCCTTAGTACTAAATAATTCATATAGACGACCCTGAGGGCGGAAGCAAACACATTAAGCGTGTTTATACTATTTTGTTTTTGCAGGTCCGTCCTCTATGCCTTCACGACTCAGTGATGGCGTTCAGGTTGGGGAAGGGCCAGAGATGACGTACCCCCCATGCGATTATCTACCCTACTGTCTGGAGCAGCTGGACGAGGAGCGAGAAGGAGACCGGTATGTTGTCTGGAGTGCGGGCACAGTTAGCTTGGTGGATAAGGTACTAGGGCCAAGCCGTAGCCTAGTGGTTAAGGTACTGGACTAGTAATCACAAGGTCACTGGTTCAAGCCCCACCACCACCAGGTTGCTGCTGTTGGGCCCTTGAGCAAGGCCCTTAACCCTCAATCGCTCAGACTGCAGACTTTAACTGTAATGTACAGTAAGTTGCTTTGGGTACAGGCGTCTGCTAAATGCCATAAATGTAAATGTACTAGACTACTGATCAGAAGATTGCTGGATCAAGCCACACCACTAAAGATTGGGCCCCTAAGCAAGGCCCTTAACCCTCAGTTGCTTAAATTGTGTTTAGTCACAGTTGTAAGTCTGATAAATGGGTCTGCACTATGTTTTAATAATGATTTATATTTTAATGGGATTTGTTTTTTAGACAGTAAAGTAGTTCTATAAAGCAGCTGCTTTGATGATGGCGATGCACTATAAGGCCAAAAGTATATGGACACCTCACTAGAGCTTGTCAAAATGAATCCAGCATGCCACATAAAGCATTCTTTCTTACACGCGCCATCCCGCCACTCCGCCACTCAAGCTCTAGAATCCGAATCTCAGCTGTGCACATATGTGATTGGCTGTGTCTGAGGCGGGGCAGGCTGAAAGGGTTCTACATCACTCCTGGCTGGCTGGTGCCTCTGCACAGAGACGGGAAATAACGATGATCAGTGCATGACTCTCCGTTTGTGATACTGATCCCTGTGTGAACCCGCAGGTTGCGGTTGGCCACTGCACGCATGTCAGAGGGGGCGTGTATTAGGTACGGCCTTGCTTGGTCAAAATCTGGGGAATTGGATATGACTAGGTTGGGAGAAAAAGGACAAATGCACAAATAGAACTAAAAAATGATTTAGCAATTAGGTTTTAATGTTATGTTTTATAGTCATAAACAGAAAAGTGATCATGAGTGAGTAAAAAGTATTTAGACACTTTAATGTAACAGGGTTTTGTGTTTATTTAGACGCGGTTAAACACACTAGAAGGATATTAAATAACAGAAACAATGGTGGTTTCCCCTTATTGTATAAATTGTTTTTGTTCTTCAGATTTGTGGATGAAGGCACACCCAGGTTCAGCAGAAGGTAATCAAGCATCTTCGACATATTTAACAATCATTTTATATAGGGATGTAACAATGCATAATATATAACATAATATCAGCTAGTAACCGATTCAAAAATTCCACGATTCAAACCGGTTGCGATGTAAAATGAATCGATATTTACTTTACACAGCAGAGGGCGCTGGCGCTATACACCTTGCCTGGCTGACGTCACTGGCGCTATACACCTGGTTGCCAGGTTCGTGCTTTTCCAGCCAAATTGGGCTTAATTCAAAATTGTTTTGCACAGTTTGTACCTACCTCAGAAATAAAAGGGCATTTATTATTTAGATAAATAAAACATAAGCACATATAGAGTATTTTTTTAAAGAGAAATAATAAAAGGAAACTTTGTCATAATTTGTCTTCAATTTCATTTTGTTTAAAAAAATCGGGACAAAATCGTATCGTGAATCGTATCGCATTGTGGGTAGAGTGTATCGTTACATCCCTAATTTCATTCATCCACTGCACAGTCACCAAGCAGGGAGAAAACTCCTCATAGCCAGTAAGATCCTAAATATTGACGTCTCTCGTTAATTCCAGCTCGCACTCTTGTTATTTGAATAACCACACAGAAAACTGGTTTTACGTCACGGAATATGTAAAATGACCCTAGCACACTACTGCTGGGATTGTGGACGACTTTTTATTTAGATGCTGTGATTTGATTGGTCACTCGTGTGCGCTGTACATCACATTCAATGTTGATTTAATATTCAGTAATCTCTTGTTTCTCATGCTGTCCTTGTTTCCATCACCTCTTACTGTCTCTTTTAGGATGGAAGAAGTGCTCAGTGATGATGATGCCAGTGGTGGAATTTACTCAGATGTGGATCTCCCAAACTGGCAGCAGCTGGTTGGAGGGGAGGTTCTAGCTGGGCTGACACCCCAGGAGATTAAGAGACAGGAGGTCATAAATGGTAAATTGTCTCAGAGCAGGATACTAGTACATGACCTTGTCAACTAATATTTCAAGTAAAATATAGATTGAATTTCTATTTTGTTTACAAAAAAGCTACTTGTAAAACCTTCAGTTGCAAAAATGATTATTATTATTATTATTATTTGTTCACAAAATAAGAAAAACAGGTTTTTAATGCTGTCAATTTAAATATAGCAAATCTAGAACACACGTTATTCTGTTTTTTAAGCACCTCACCCACTGTCCCAATATTTCTGGAGTATCTTCTGTTATTCTATTATTTAAATGTACACATGTGTACGTCTCATTTTTCCTCAGAGCTCTTTTACACTGAGCGGGCTCACGTTCGCATGCTGAAAGTCCTGGATAACGTCTTCTATCAGAAACTGACCCGGGACAACATCCTGCCCCCTGCCGACATCAGAAACATCTTCACCAACCTGGAGGAGATCGTCCAGCTTCACGGTACCTGACACATCAACATGTTTGCATGTGTGTGCAAAATCCCGGTTCTTTTTATGTTTGATTTTTCTGTATGTGATTCTAGTGACGATACTGGATCAGATGGCCGGCATACGCAAGAGGGTCGATTCAGCAGTGGTGGATAAAATTGGAGACGATTTACTGTCTTGGGTAAGTGCAGCGCTTAATGCTTAGGTGTGCCAATACTTTAGTAAAAGGTGATATATAAATTAAACTTTATTATTATTATTATTATTGGAGAAATGTGGGACTGGATATGACCCTGCTTATTTTTTTTATCAGTTTGGCGGAGGAGAGATGGAGAGAAAGAAGCGAGCCGTGAGCACCTTCTGCAGCAACCAGCCTTTCGCTCTGGAGCTCATCAAGAACCGACAGAAGAAGGACCAGCGGTTTATTACCTTTATGCAGGTGACAGCACATGGCGCACTATTCCGTTCCTGACTCAGCAGGTGGATTGGCTGCTAAAAGTTCACCCTGTCCTTGCTGTATTCTCACCTTGTATCCACTTATCAGGTTTCATGAACAAACATCATGACCTGAACATGTTTAATTTGTGGGAGCAAATCAGGTCCTGTGTTTCCAATAAGTCTGGTATGTTGCCTAGTCTGGTAACTCTAAGGAACATATTGGTTTGCATTGTTTTATTAGTTTATTGGGTTAAAAATGTACATACTGGGTTGCTTGAGTGGCACAGCGGTCTAATGTGCATAGCCAAACGTTGATTGGCCAGTTATGAGAGGTCAGTGGCTCTGGGCGGAGCAGGCAGTCTCATGTGGGATTTGTCAACAACCGAGTTCTGTTTTGTCTGCCTGCAGGAAGCGGAGAGTAACCGACTGTGCCGGAGACTGCAGCTGAAGGACATCATCCCTGCTGAGATGCAGAGACTCACCAAGTACCCGCTGCTGCTGGAGAACATCGCCAAATACACCGGTGCTTACATACACCCGCAGCAGACTGACTTCTTTACTCCAGCCAAAATATCCTCATCATTTTAATAAGTAATATAATACGCAGATCCACATGTGCAGAGTTTAACATGCAGTCAGGCTCCATACTGACACAAAACGGCGTCCGCGTGGGATTGTAATGCAGAATTCTTGAACAGGTGCCTCTATCTGCTTGCACAGCGTTCAAAGACCCCACCCACATAGTCCGGTAATCCCGCCCTACCAGACACCGTGGCCCATCAGTGTCTGCTGCAGGCACCGGCAATTATTCCCGCTAGATGGCGCCCAGCCGACCGGTCGCATAGCCGAGTTTTGAACCGAATATCCCGCTGCGCCACCTGGGTGCCTCCTTCGTTTAGTATTGAACTAACAGAAACACATTAAAAGGTTTAAATTCGTATTTCCGTGAAGCGTCCGTGTGGTGGGTGTGGGTGCGTTTCAGTCAGCAGTCTTAAATCTGTAGAGATCAGTAGCTGCGCTTCGACCCACAGCATTAATCAAACATCAATCGAACTTATTGGCTAACCCCAATATGCGATCTTTGTGACTGGTCCGGGCACGGTGCGAATCCTAGGGAGCATAGCGTGCCTCTCCAAACACGACACTGCTCCGTATGGGAACCCAACACTGGCAGGTGATGAGAAGCAGATTGGCCATGTGTTGGAGGGGGCGTGTGGTGACCCGGTTAATCAGTTAGGGGGTTGTGTAACGACTAGACTGGCAGATAAAGCGGGAAAAATCCAGAAAAGAATCAGTGAAACAGCTTGTATAGCGAGCTCCCGAAGGACCCGGCCTGCTCACACAGAGCCGTTCCCATTCGGCAGCCTGTAATAAAGGCTCGCTAGCACTTTCTGTTAGCCGTGCACTTCTGAATCACGAATGGACTGTGCTTAAACTTTCAGGATTTTTCTAAAGGGGCTAATTCTGGTTTCAAAGCTTTTTGCTCCACCTGCTTCATCTTCGCCTGCCTGCTTTTATGAGTTATGAAAGAGTTATTATGAATATAATAAAAAAAACTTAGGATTAAGAGGCAGTAATGGCTTCTCATTTGTCTAAGTCTTTGCATGGAATGTGTTTCTCTACGCTTGGGAATATTAGCAATTTAGCTGCCCTGGTTTTGCCTATATATGGTATTTATTTTGTGTGTGTGTGTGTGTGTGTGTTTGCCTCCAGGTGACTCTGTGGAAAAAGACAAGGTAAAGAGAGCAGCTGATTGCTGTCGCAAAATCCTCAACCACGTGAACCAGGCGGTGAAGGAATCTGAGAATAAGCAGGTAAGGACTGATCCATTTAGACACCAAATATGTGAAGCCACCTCAGTGGTCATCAAGTCCACCTCCTGTTGGCTAGGCTGTTCAGTTGCCAGCTCAGTCAGTCACTAGGATGGTTTTATGTAGGGGCAGATGGGGAAATTCCTCGTCCAATATCCACCCCCCTTCGTCCATCCCCCAGACACTGCTACTTGTGTCTGTTGGACGCCTGGCCTGGTCGGTGGCACTGCTGAGATTCGATCTTTGATCTAACTTTGGTCGTGTGATAGCTTATTAGGACTCTGCGCCACCCAGCACATACCGAGAATGTCCCTATGTATATGGCGCCCTCCTAAATTCACAGGAAAATGTACTCAATTTGTATTTATAATTTATAAATTACACTCATTAATTGAATGATAGAATAAATAGAAGCTACAATACACAGCACAGCTACGTTAATAGTTGTAAACCTAGAACATCCAGCGATGGTGCGAGGCTTCATGCTCTGTCTCAAAGCCGAAAATCCTCGTCCGTGCTTTGACCACCGCTCTCTGCGTCCACAGAAATACCCGAGTCGTGTTTTTAACTGCTTTAGACTTCGACATCTTGGACATTTTGACTAAGCGATTGCTAACTGAATTGCCGTAGGATTGCTAGAACCGCCTCATAGTGTGAATTAACCAATAGTAAACGTGAGGCACTTGAACACTACGTGAATGAAAAACGTTAAATTGCTAAACACAATTGCGAATTACACGGGAAAAGGTTCATTTCACGGTTTGGGATGTGATTTTCTTGGCCATGAATTAGATAGGGCCTTATTTATATAATCAAGAGTCCAGTTTTACAGTGTGTTATGCACTTAACATTTGTGTGTGTGTATTAATTAGCGTCTGGAAGACTACCAGAGACGTCTGGACCTCTCCTCTCTGAAGCAGACCGACAATCCGCTCATCTCTGAATTAAAGGTCAGTCACTAGGAAACCTTGTTACATTGTCAGTATACAAGTCTAACACTGACCCTTATAAACAGTTATTTACTAAAATCTGAGGTTATTAATATTATATAAACATAAATCTTTTCAGAATCTTGATCTGACCAAGAAGACGTTGATCCATGAAGGTCCTTTAACCTGGAAGCTGAACAAAGACAAGACTGTTGGTGGGTCTCTGAGGGATTATCGGGAAGGCTGGTCCTGATATATGATACCTAAAGATGCAGACGCAATGCAGTGTGTTCATTAGCTGTGTGTGTGTGTGTGTGTGTGTGTGTGTGTGTGTGTGTGTGTTAGAACTATACACTCTGCTCCTGGATGACATCCTGGTCCTGCTGCAGAAGCAGGATGAGAAACTCGTTCTCAAGTGCCACAGTAAGAACCGAGCGGGCTCGGCGGACACGCAGCACATCTTCAGCCCCGTCATCAAACTCAACTCTCTATTAGTGCGCTCCGTCGCCACAGGTAACGGCTTCTGCTCAAATTACTTATCGATTCAGGCCTTCACAGAACCCGTTTAGCGGCGTGTGTGAACCTCACTGTTTTAAAACATGCTGTAACGTCTCAATAGGACCTTTATAAGATTCCTAAATCTTTCTGTTTATGTCCTCGGCTGCTCCCGTTAGGGGTCGCTGGTTGATCGTGGTCCGCGTTATTGATTTGGCACAATTTTTACGCTGGATGCCCTTCCTGACACAACCATGGGCTTGGGACCGGCACTACAATGCACTGATTTATGCATCCTAGCGGCCAGGTACCTATAGGACAATTCAGTGTCTCCAATTAGCATGTTTTTGGACTGTGGAAGGAAACCGGAGCACCCGGAGGAAACCCACGCAGACACGGAGAGAACATGCAAACTCCACACAGAAAGGACCCGGACCGTCTCACCTGGGGATCGAACCCAGGACCTTGCAACCCACAATTACAGTTGTGAGCGCTGCATACATGACACCCATGCTTGTTGAGAAGGTTTCACATTTACCCATCATTCAAGAGGAACCCACTGTGGACAGACTGTTGATGCAGGAACAAGGATCTGATTACCCAGCCAGTCTTCCCTCTCTCAGACATGACCGGATGTGTCTGTAAGGTCACAGATCAGGCCAGAGGAACCACCAACACTTGGGTCTGTGCGGTGGCAGGGTTTCTCAAACCCTGGGAGAAATAATAATAATTAAAGAAACTTGTACACCCCCTTGTGGAGGCTTTATGTTACATCTTGTAAACCACAGTGGGATCAGATTCTACAGAGCAGAGGAGAGGGAGTAAGATGGATTGATTGTGTTGCCTGGGTCATGTAAAATATCATGGACATAATGTGGGTCACTTGAAAAATATTGGACTGGTCATTGTGCTCAACAAGCTCATGGTCAGGTGTCCAAATACTTTTGGACATATATTGTGTCTGCTTTTACGTCCACTGAAGAAAAAGGTGAAAAAATACCGTGAAATACTACGTAAATGAATTGTGTGCCACGGTGGCTTAATGGGTAGCACTGTCGTCTCACAGCAAGAAGGTCCTGGGTTCGATCCCCAGGTGGGGCGGTCCGGGTCCTTTCTGTGCGGAGTTCTGTGCATGTTCTCCCCGTGTCTGTGTGGGTTTCCTCCGGGTGCTCCGGTTTCCTCCCACAGTCCAAAAACATGCGGCCAGGCTAACTGGGGACACTGAACTGTCCTAAACATAAACCAGCTGCATGAACCAGTGCATTGTCGTGCCCGGATCAATCGTGAGGGTCGTGTCAGGAAGGGCACCCGGCGTAAAAACTGTGCCAAATCAATAATGCGACCCCTAACGGGAGCAGCCGGGGAAATAGAGACTATGGAAATGAATTAAAAATCTATTTTTAACCGATGGCATTAATTAAACAACAATTATTCGTTAGTTAAGAGGTTAAATAATTACATCCCTAAGTGGAATTCAGTGCTCATCAGTGTTTGAATTACTGATTGAAAATTTGCTCTAGGTGTTAAAATGAAGGGTGCTCGGGTAGTGCTGGGATCCAGGGGTCTTTCATCGGAGTCTTTACTAAGCACTTTGGCTTTTATAGCATCTTATTAAAGAAAACTTAATTCTGTTTACTGTTCAAGCTCTTCTGTAAGTCGTTCTGGATAAAAGCGTCTGCTAAATCCACAGTGGCGCTGTCGGATGGTCGGGCGTCTACATACAGACATGATCAGCTATGTCTGGAAGGGTTGGGGGACGGCTGAGGTCCGGGGCGTTTTACAAACTTACAAGACACTGTGTTAATGTTAGATGGATCCATGTAGAAGAAATATATTACATAACAAATGCAAAAGTGATTGAGTTAACATTCTGTCCATGCACAGACAACCGGTCCTTCTTTCTGATCTCCATGTCGGATAAGGGAGCTCAGATCTACGAGCTGATGGCCCAGACGGTGTCCGAACAGAAAGTGTAAGTGCGAATGCTTCTTTTCTGTCTATATTTCATCCTCCATCCTTTACCTTCTTTATTTATTTCTTCAATCGTTTGAATCTATTCCCGATCCCCCCCAGGTGGCAGAAGCTTATCGCTCAGAGAGCCAAACCGATGAATTCCAAACCACACTGCGTCATCCCGCTGCCTCAATCTGTGTGAGTGCACTTCTCTTCTCCTGTAGTGTTTGCTCACTTCAAGCCTATAATCTCAATCACAGCCACTCGTCCCCCTCCGTTTTCCACCAGAATGCCACATTTTATCTTTTATTTCGTTTCAGTGGCGAGAGGAACGGCGAGGACGTGGGAAAACCTGCCAGAGTCTCGGAGCGAGAGTCTCCCGGCAGAAATCATGCCTCAGGTATTAGTCGTGTATTAGCCGAATCATTAAACTGACCCTGATGCTCCCGGTCGCTGTCGTGTCGCTCACCGTCTGTATGGTCTGTGCTCCGGGTGTACAGGTAAAGGCCGGCACGCGGTGACCGGTCCCGCTTCCAGAGGTGAGGAGGAGGATCAGGGTCAGGAACATGGCGGTGCAGAAAGCACGTGTCCTGTCTCGGAGCTGTTGGACGGCCACGACGCTCAGTCTTTTTCCTGCAGAGCTGACGAGGCGCTGAAGACCTGTAAGTAACCAACATACACCGATCAGCCATGACATTAAAACCACCTCCTTGTTTCTACACTCACTGTCCATTTTATCAGCTCCACTTACCATATAGAAGCACTTTGTAGTTCTACAATTACTGACTGTAGTCCATCTGTTTCTCTGCATGCTTTGTTAGCCCCCTTTCAATGGTCAGGACCCCCACAGGACCACCACAGAGCAGGTATTATTTAGGTGGTGGATGATTCTCAGCACTGCAGTGACACTGACATGGTGCTGGTGTGCTAGTATGTGTTGTGCTGGTATCAGACACAGCAGCGCTGCTGGAGTTTTTAAACACTGTGTCCACTCACTGTCCACTCTATTAGACTCTCCTACCTAGTCGGTCCACCTTGTAGATGTAAAGTCAGAGACGATCGCTCATCTATTGCTGCTGTTTGAGTCGGTCATCTTCTAGACCTTCATCAGTGGTCACAGGACGCTGCCCACGTGGCGCTGTTGGCTGGATATTTTTGGTTGGTGGACTATTCTCAGTCCAGCAGTGACAGTGAGGTGTTTAAAAACTCCAGCAGCGCTGCTGTGTCTGATCCACTCATACCAGCACAACACACACTAACACACCACCACCATGTCAGTGTCGCTGCAGTGCTGAGAATGATCCACCACCTAAATAATACCTGCTCTGTGGTGGTCCTGTGGTGGTCCTGACCATTGAAAGGGGGCTAACAAAGCATGTAGAGGAACAGATGGACTACAGTCAGTAATTGTAGAACTACAAAGTGCTTCTATATGGTAAGTGGAGCTGATAAAATGGACAGTGAGTGTAGAAACAAGGAGGTGGTTTTAATGTTATGGCTGATCGGTGTATGTGAGATTTTTTTTCTTGTCCAGCAAGCTCATAATCAGGTGTCCAAGTTTAAAGTATCTGAGTTCTAGTGTTGGGTAAATAAAGCGGCCAACAGCTCTCTCGTCGTGTATCGTTGAATCTCATTGCAACATCACTCAGGCTTAAAGATCGGTTTCCTGTTTTCTGTGTGTTTTCTGTTCTGCTCTGCCAGTGGCGGCGTTGAAGCAGGTGCTGGTGACCGAGCTGATGGCCCAGACCGACGGCGAGCGGCTCGGCCGGCGTCTCCTCCGGACCACATCTTTGCGCACATCCTGCAGGACCCAGGACACGTCCTCGGGGGACACGGGCTTCTACGAGGGCACAGAGGACTACAGTGAGTGTGTGCGAGACCTCTCGCCTGATTACAGAAGCGCTGCAGTTCCACAGATAAATAATGTGTGTGTGTGTGTGTGTGAATCAGGTTACCTGGTGTTAGAAGGCTCCGGCTCCGGTGAGAGCAGCACCGATGATGACGTCCAGTTCAGGAGGAAGGAGCCGGGACTTTCTCGCGGTTGCGCCGCCGATTCTGGTATCAGCCTCAGGTTCTCCTCGTCTTCAGGAGAGAGCTTTTGTCGCCTGAGCAGAGAGGTTCTCACACACCTGCGCTCACTACAGACCGACCTCAACCACCTCAAGGTCTGGACACACCTCTGGCTCTACCTTTTACCTTACTGTGCTGTTTGTGGTCTCTGTTGGGGCCAAGAAAATACTTTATTTGAATGTCTTAATAAAATGGTTATCTGTGTTTACATGTGCGTTCTTGGACTGACATTTATGCACATTTGTCAGGAAAAAATAAGCCACCAGAGGTCACATTTGTGCCTGTTTGGACTTTTGTCCAGGTCGATAGCACCACCTGGGACCTGCTCCGGTTCTCTGGGCCGGTCAACACATTAGAGACAGATCTCTGTGCAACACGAACATGCCATCAAGGCGTTTTTGTATATTTATTTTATGCATTTTGTCCCTTTTTCTCCCGATTTAAGCACAGCCAATTAGTCTTCCGCATGCACAGTCCCTCGACCCCTTCCTTTTTGTCTGCTACATGGTGGATTTGCACTTGAGGCCAGTCTTCTCTCTGATCTCCATGCTCCTCCACTTCTGCACAGGCGCCTCAGTCTGCTAACCAGGGTCTTTTCACAGTGTTTGAAGACCCCACCCACTTATTAGTCTGGTCCTTTACAACACAGCAGACCTGATGGCCAATTTTGTCTGCTGTAGGCACTGCCAGTTGTGCCCGCTAGAGGGCGCCCAACCGACCGACTGGTGTGCTGGTGTGCTACCGGAATATCCCATGTCAGCATAGATAGTGATTGATATCAGACACCCACGCCATACCAGTTGGTCCTTGTGACCTACTGGAGCCAGTCACTGGGATTTGGTGCTGGACTGTCATGCCTTGTTGTGCTTATTGTGCCTTTACATTCATTACAGGAGGTGGAGAGCAGATACTACAGTCTGGTGCGTCAGAGGCAATCGTCAGCGGACGCCGCAGAGAACCGAGGTAACATTAAATGTGTTTTATTTAACAACCTGTCAAAAGGATGTGGACACCCCTTCTAATCAGTAGAATGGCTCAGACTAGATCTCTGTGACTGTCAACACACAAAGACGCCTGGTCAACATCAGTCGTGCTCTTGTGGCTACAAAGAAATAAATCCTGGTAGTCATGGTTCAAAATCTAGGTGGTAAAAAAAAGCCAGCATCTATGGAAGTGTCGCTCAGGTGTCCACATAAGTTTGGCCATGTGACACGCAGGAAAAACAGACCCATATCAGTGGTCAGGTACATGATTATGGAATCTGATTTGCATCCCTTTCTTTCACTATACAGATAACAAATAAGGGCGTGGCACGGCGTTTTCCTGCTGTCGGCGAACCTGCGGGCGCTTCACCCTTCACCGGACCCCTCTGTGCCCAGATTACCACTCATCACCCCGGGCACAGAACTCAACGCTGAGCTAATGGACATGAATGAAGTGAAGGACGGGGCGACTTCATGTATTCACAGTACGCCCCCAGTCCAGCCAGCATGGGCGGCCCAATCCTGCCCTTTGCCCTCGCTAGATAAAGAGAGACAAAAGGCGAAATATAAATATACAAATATATATAGATTATATATATATATATATATATATAAACAAGAAAGAAGGTTTTTATTGTTATGATGTAAGAAATTTTAAATCATGGATGTATTATATTTATTTTCTTTCTTCCCCGAGTTGCTTGCATGTGTTTTTTTTTGGGGTCGTGCTCTTCCATTCTTGCAGCTTTAAAATGCTTCAGGATTTAGGACTTTAGGACTGGAGTTTGGTTCCAGGGCTGCTGTATAAGCTGCTCCTATAAACAAGATCCAGATCCAGAGCAGCCGTGCCGTCTTCTTTATGTCTGGTGACTCTTAATCTTTCTTTTCCTCTCCAAGAGAAGAGCAAGACCTCTAACTGAGCTGTTCAGGTATGTCTAGGGCAGCAGAAGCTCAGCGGTCGCTGGTTCAAGCCCTTCACCGCCACCACCCTGATCAAGACCCTTAACCCTCAGTCGCTCGTATTTTATTCCGTCACAGTTGTAAGTCAATCTGGTTAAATGACACAAATGTAAACGGAACCTGAGCGCTCCCGTCACACAGCCTAATGGTGCAAAACTCAGAAATAAAGAAGCAGTTGTGCACTTCTCGACTAATCTGTATGTATTTTTTTCCAGTCCGGAATAAAAAGCTCTGTTTTTTAGATCATGTTTTGTTAGGCTGGGTGGAATGTGGCATTTCTGTAATCATTAAAAGCAAAGTGATGACCTATAAATGTTAAGCACCTCGCAGGGAAAAACTGCAGGTCGCTTCTTATTTTGGTGAGTGTTTCATACCACACATTTTGCTTAAATGTCATGTGGACCTACAGTTGTGAGAGTATTTGGCTGTTTATTTATTTATTAGGACTTTAACATCATGTTTTACACACTTGGTTACATTCATGACGGGACAGGTAGTTACTGGTCAATTTTTAATATCAAACACAGTTGTGGACAATTTTGTATCTCCAATTCACCTCACTTGGGAGAGACACACTCAGATCTCCATTAACTCCCATCACTGTAGGCACCATCGACCAGCCAGCAGAGGTCGTAATTGCAGCAGTTATGAGGAATCCCCTCCTGCATTGTCATCATTCTGACAAGCAAACTTACCTGTATAAGCGCCTGACCTGCTGGTAGCAGAGCTGAGATCAAAACTCGCGAGTTGGCTACCAAGTCTGCTGGGTGGGGTCTTCAATCGCTGGTTAGTGGATAGAGGCGTAAAGAGGGGGTCGGCTAGGACCGGCACGTGAGCTGCAATATACCCTCCTTGAATGCAATCAGAGATCCCCAGCAGCGGAAGACAAATTGACTATCAGTCTCGTAATATGATTTTTGGAGACCTACTTCTCATGATTTTGCTACCCCAACACACCTGAATTAACTGATATACACCGACCAGGCATAACATTATAACCACTGATAGGTGAAGTGAATAACACTGATTATCTCTTCATCACGGCACCTGTTAGTGGGGGGGATATATTAGGCAGCGAGTGAACATTTAATTCTCAAAGTTGATGTTAGAAGCAGGAAAAATGGGCGAGCGTGAGGATTTGAGCCAGTTTGACGAGGGCCAAGTTGTGATGGCTAGACGACCGGGTCAGAGCATCTCCAAAACTGCAGCTCTTGTGGGGTGTTCCCGGTTTGCAGTGGTCAAGTGGTCAATATCTATCAAAAGTGATCCAAGGAAGGAACAGTGGTAAACCAGCGTGTGGTCCGACATCACAGTCACACAGACGAGCTACTGTAGCTCAAATTGCTGAAGAAGTGCATGCTGGTTCTGATAGAAAGGTGTCAGAATACACAGAGCATCACAGTTAGTTGCGCACGGGGCAGCAAAATAGGGACCAACACAATATTAGGAAGGTGGTTATAATGTTATGCCTAGTTGGTGTAGCTTGTGTACTGAAACCAGGACTCGCATTCGGCTGGTAAAAAAAGAAAAAGTTTTTTTTTTTCCTCTTAAACAAACGTTTGATCTGGACTGACCTGTTGTTAGGTTTGGTCAGTTCTGTTCCAGGCCGGTAGGGGGCAGTTGAACACTTTCTGTTAAAGCACCTAAACTCTGCAGCGTGATTCTGTTTCTCACCAGCAGCAATAACAGAACCAAGTAAAACGCAAATATAGTTCGAGCTCCCTAATTCTGGTGCATTACAGTGATTTATTACTTCAATCCTTATTGGCATTACAGTATTTAAACACAATTTACGCACAATAAACTGGAGTTTTCAGGAGTGGGACTGGGAGGAATCGATGGCGTCGTTCAGACAGTGCATGTACTATATGTGCAGTGCTGCTTTGCTGTATGTGAGATTGTAGGCTGGGAGCATTTCCTTAACATTACTGGGGAAACAGCATAATAACACACTGATGTAATGACAGCACTTGTGGCGTCTCAATTCCCTATATCAGTAATGTTACCTGTAAGGTGATATATTATTGTAACATACATGTATCCTCTGGATATATGTAGAAGTAAGCTTATAACATGTTATAATGTTATAATATATGAATTACCTATAATAAAATGTATCCATATATGTTAGCATCCATATGTGTTAGGGTGCTCAGGTGGCGTAGTGGGATAATCTGAGTTTCTGGGTTCGAATCTCGGCTCTGCTATCGGTCGGCTGGGCGCCATCTAGCAAACAGAGTTGGCTAATGCCTGCAGCAGACAAAATTGGCTTCCAGTCTGCTGGGTGGGGTTATTTTATATATTTGTGTAACTTGTACATAGAAAACATATATGACATATGACACATGTTACATGTTGGATGGATGGATATATAGATAGATAGATATTGATCCTATGCAGGAAATTTACAGCAGCTCACGTCAGACAAACAACTTGTTACTTACAACATTTACTGATACAGTATAAAAAACAAGAATATCTATATATAAATGTAAACATTATAGGTTGGTGTATGCATAGCATACAATAATGGTAGGTATTTATTATAAATTATTATGAATTATTGAAAAGTCTGATTGCAGCCTGTAGCGTTCAGTCCTGGATAACATGTTTAACAGCAATGCATCAGAACAGAACAACATAATTATTAGTAATAAAAACTGTCTTTTTAAACAATACTAATCATGTTATTGGCGTGCACCCATGGTGCATTCACTCTATCCCAATCTTAACTGCTAACAATGAGAATATGAGAGCCTAGCATTATTTACAGTAGTACTATAAAACAACGATCAGATGCTGGAGCCAAAATTTTACCCCGTGCACATTTACTTCTCCTCCCACATACATTTATTTGATTGACGGGATCAACACGGATGTGCAGCCTCGGATGAGAGCTCACAGCCCACGTGGACGTCCTGCTCACCGCGGTTCAGTCGGTGAATGACTGACTCACTCTTGCATCGAAATCAGCGCCAGCAGTGTGTTTCTGACGGATGCCAAAAATGTCCACATGAATGAGGCCTCAGGCAGATTTTCTCAAGCCTAGAACAGTTTTGGATGTGATTCTTCCTTCTTTCTCTTATATTCTCAGTCTCTGCGGGAGAGGTAGAGAGTTTTAGAGACGCTCCTTCCTAGGATTTAACAATCAGTCCCTGTGTACCATGGGGAAGGAACATCAGGTTCAGTCCTCAGCTGCTGCTTCCTTACTGTGTTTACCCAAGAATTAAGCAAACAAGCAAAACATGGTTTCAGTGAGCGCTGTGTACTTTAATGAATGATTTCACTGAAACTGGAGGTTCAGCAGGTAGTGTAGGTGCCTTACAGCACCAGGGTTCTGGGTTCAAACCTAGCCTTTGGTAGGGTGTGACCTGTGTCTGTGTGGCTTTCTTATACCTCTTCTGTTTTTCTTATACCTCCCAAAATATGCTGGTAGCTGGATTAACTGACTCCAACCTTATTTAGATAGAAGCAGTGGAAGAATGTTAAATGTTTTGCAGCTCTTGCTCTGTTTTGTTGAGGAAACTAATCACATGCTTCTCATGCACACACACACACACACACACACGAGGTTTAGTTTAAATTAAATTCTAACACCTCCAGGCTGTTCAGGTTTCTTCCTTTGTTCTATAATTCTCTGTCTTTTCTCTTGATGCTACGGTATGTAAAACCCTTCTTTTCATAAACTGCTTTATTCTGGTCAGGGTTAAGGCAGTCTGGTTGCACTGGGAAACACTGGGGCAAGACAGGAATACTCTGGACAGAAGGCCAAGCCATTACAGGGCTTCGGCCATAACACAGGCCAATGATGTCTGTGTAGATAACAGTAGACCATCGCACTATTAAGTAATGTCATTAGTCGAGTTCTCTCTAGCTTCTTCCCACAAATAGTTTAAGCATCTTTCCTTCTTCTTTTTTCCAATTTTTCTCTCAATCTAATTCCTACTTTCTCCACTCCTGATCGAGGAGAGCCATGATTAACACACGCCCCCTCCGACACGTGTGCAATATCCGACCGCTTCTTTTCACCTGCACAAGTTGAGTTCATATGGGGATCCGTGTTGTGCACAGAGAGTCATGCACTGATCTCTATTATCTCTCATCTCTGTGCAGGTACCATAGATCAGCCAGCAGGGGTCGTAATGGCAGAAGTCATGATAAATTTTCCTTAAAAATCCCACCCTTGGACCAGCCAATCAGTGTCCGTGTAGGTGTCTGGCCTGCTAGTAGCAGAGCTGAGATTCTAACTTGGTTTACTGCTGCGCCACCCAATGTCCACTTTCCTTCCTTTTTAGAACGCTAGTGCAGTTACCATTGAATTAGTGGTGTCACATGTAACGTCACAATCTTCTTCAGAGTGTAACCATACTACATGACAGTGTGTGTGCAGTGTGTGTGCAGTGTGTGCAGAAGGTGTACAGTGTGTGTGCAGTGTGTGTGTGTGTGTACACGTCTGACCCCAGGCTGTATTATACTGTGGCTGTAGGACGTGGTAAACTTTCTTCCCCAAAGGAACATTAGAGAAGACTGAGAAACTTACAGCAGGATGAAAATGGTTAATTATGTATAAAGTACATTTTGTCCTTCCAGATTGAATCGATTAGAATATAAAGTACTTTAAGCTACTCTCATAAGTACAATTTATTCAGGAGAAGTTGTTTAAGTAAACGTAGCACATTAATAATTAAGTGAACGTGGTATAATAATGAGGCACCTTCTCAGAGAACTCACAAAATGTGCTGGATAGCAGTTACAGGGAATACAGGAATGATCTGACATATAAGCACTATCATCCTCGACTGCAGCATGTAAATACATCTTACAATTATTCATATAAACAATATGTTTAATACATTCATTTAATCTGTCTCTGGCTCTTATCTTACTGTAGTTTGGCTAATTTGTTTTGTTCTATATTAAAAGCACTTTAGGTTTATTAGCTGCTCTAAAGTTTCCCTGACTGGCTCTCTGTTTTTATTAATGATTTAAATAAAATAAAATATTTGTCTGTCTGTCTGTCTGTCTGTATATATATTTGTCTGTGTCTATCTATCTACCTGTTTGCCTACCTACCTACCTACCTACCTACCTACCTACCTACCTACCTACCTACCTACCTACCAGTGGCGATGTCTCTAAGACTGCAAGGGAAGCTCAGCTTCCCCTAAAATGTCAAAAATTAAATGGTCAAATATGTACAGTTGTGTTAACATTTCATTGACTACAAATGCGTTAGAACACGTTCATCTTGAAGACGAGTTCGTTCAGAATCAGCTACTTATCACAAATCGACTCGATTTTGTTAACTTAACTCATACATTCCCGGAGCGTCTGAGCGTCTCTTTGCTTCTATGGGGCTGCATGGGCGTCTCTGGGGATGAATGGGGCTGTGGGCGGGTCTGGACGCTGAGCTTCTGCAAGATGATTGGAGGATCAGTCGAAAGGCCGAATCCCGTTTTGATTGACAGCTGTCGCTGGGAGCTTCAGTACCATCGCAGATTTTGCGAGTGAAGTCGGAAGACAAACTGCAACCCATTTCATGCCATTTTCTTGAAAACTAACAAAGGGGAGAATTTATACATTTATATATAAATAAATTGACAAATTTTATGATGTAAGCCGACAATGAGCTTCCCCTCTTTGAAAGACCAGCAGCCGCCACTGCTTGCTACCTACCTACCTACCTACCTACCTACCTACCTACCTACCTACCTACCTACCTACCTACCTACCTACCTACCTACCTACCTACCTACCTACCTACCTACCTACCTACCTACCTACCTACCTACCTACCTACCTACCTACCTACCTACCTACGGGCTTTGTTTTGCGCTTGGTTGTGCACTGGATTCATTACAACCCTGACTGGGATGAAGCAGTATTGTATAAATAAATAAACTCTTGAAAGTAAACGAGACTTTGTTGTTTTTTGTCATGTATAGAAATTTTTCTACATTCTAACAGTTTGTCTTTCTCAGATTTGCAGCATTTTGATCACTGGAGAGTGAAGCTCCTCATGATGAGATATGATTACTGAGGACGTGTGATTACCAGGGTTGTGCAGTGATGCTCCAGCAGAGATTTAGCCGATCATCTATTCGGAGTCATTTGTTGTTGTAAATAGACTAATGTAATATTGATTGAGTTGTTTTCAGCTGCGATATGGCTGTAATAACTTGCGGTTCAATGCTAGGTGCTTATTGTCCCTTTAATCAATCTTCTTTGTTTGTATTGACTTGCCTAAATGGATGGATCCTTCCTTTATGTACTGCTGGAAAACCAGCCGGTGCTCATTACACAACCAGTTAGCTCTAAATCTCTTCATAAGGACGACATTAACACCTAAATAAGAAAAATACATTTGTAATATTACAAAATTATTGATTTCATGTGTTTCGACCCCAGCAGTTGCTAACAGGTGTATTCAATCTTTAATATAAAGATAATTATATGCTTCCAATTTTGCAGCAACAGTTTAGGGAAGGCCCTTTCCTGTTCCAGCATGACTGCGCCCCAGTTCACAAAGCAAGCTCTATACAGACATGAAGAAAACTCTGTTTAAAGAAACTCCAGTGTCCTGCACAGAGCCCTGACCTCAGGTTTAGAATAAATTGAAACATCAACTGAGAATTTCTTGACCAACATAAGTGCCCAGCCATGCAAATGAGCTGTAGACAGAATAGGCACAAATTCCCACAGACATACCTCTCAGAAAAGCGGTATTAATATGGTTTTACAATCTATTTTAACACCATTAGGTTTTGAATTAGAATGTCCGACAAGCTTATAGTCAAGTGCCCAAATACTTTTGGCCATATATGGTACACCAGTCAGTGGATACTTGTAGTGAGCCATGCTTTACCCTTGTGCCAGCATCTCAACCAGACAATGAGGAGAAAACCTATGCGACCTCCCCTCCCTCTGACACAGCAGGTTCGTCAGTTGAGTGCATGCAGACGTGTTGCTGCACTATGTAGTTATGAAACGATTGTATTGTTATAATACGTCTGGGCGCCATCTAGCGGGCATAATTGGCAGTGCCTGCAGCAGACATGGTTCTGCTAGGGCGGGATGAGCGGACTACACAAATCTTCCCTGGTCAGGGGCTCCACATAACATTTTACAACATACGTTCAGAATAGTGATTAGAAAAACAGAAGCAAAGCCATTTTTTTGAAAGGCCATTAGAACAGATATAGTAGAAGTTCTGTACGGAGTTTATATAGAAAGTTTTAAAACTTTACGCTACAGCTGTGTGGTGTTTCAGTCTGCTGGACATTAAACTGATGAAATAACTGTAGAAGATGCTGGTTGTCCAAAGTTCCTCACCACTGTGTAATGAGAAACTTTTACACCCTTGATCTGTCTTGCTTGCCCGTCTGAATCGGTATCATTTCCCTCGCCGCCGTCTCGAGTATTTCTGCGAGAAGCAGAGCACGGAGGAAGAGCAAGTTTACTCATTTAACAACCCATGGATGCTTAGCAGAGCGTTTAAAGAAGCAATAACACGGAGGTCAGATCAATACAAACCGTACGCTACTGCTAACAAGAGAAGAGAAAGAGCTCAGAGCAAAGGACAAAATGGATGAAAAGTTCAACATCTGTTACGTTCTTGGTAAACATTCTGACCACGCTCCTGAACCCTGATGTTCTAATGGTCAGCGGTCAGGTGATGAGCCTCATGCTTTGCAGACCCTGCGACAGACTGGCATCCTGTCTGGAGTGTGTGAATGCACGGACGCCAGTGGTAAAACATGATGATGATGTATTGACTCAAGACAAAAGGAGGTCACGTGTGAATTGAAATGGTAACTGTAAATGTCAAACATTTTGGCGATGGGGGGGTCACTTGTGGGTCCCCACATTACTTATGGAGAGCCACACTCCATGCCACTCTCCCTCACTTGCTCAGACACTGCGGAGGCTTGTTGGGTACCACTGTCACCTCACAGCAAGAAGGTCCTAGGTTTGATTCCCAGGTGAAGTGGTCCAGGTCTGTTCTGTGTGGGTTTCCTCCGGGAGCTCCGGTTTCCTTCCACAGTCCAAAGACGTGCAGTGAGGTGAACTAGAGATACAAAATTGTCCATGACTGTGATCTGATGAATCTTGTGTAATTACCACCTAATTAAACTCCTAATAAAATAAATGAATAAATAAATAATACATCACAGCAGCAGCGAGAAGAGACGTCGGACCTTACCTCCCTCATACATGACCGACTGTGTCTGTGTGGACACCCGGCCAGGTCAAAGGCTCTGCTGAGATATAAATTTTTACTAAAAGATTGATTACAAGGGCTTTTTGGGGTCACCTGACCAGCTGACTCGATGGCATGTCTTGGTAGGTGTGAGGAACCTGGGGTACCCCTGGGATTCGGGTGCTATGTGCCAGCTACACTACCTGCACTGTGTTGAGTATTATTCTCCACATGGACTGACAGGAACCTCTTTTTGGGGGCTTTGTTTAGACCTTTAATGTTATTCATAAGACTGAATCAAGATGCAAAAGACATCAAGTTTTCCCCTTCTGATGAGAATCTGTGACTTCTGCTTTTGGTATTGCAGTGGGAGCTGGAGGTCTGGGTTTATTCCATCGTGAGGTTGTTCAGGCTTGAACACGGCATTGATTCTTTCTGTTGGACATTTGATTTTTACGCTCTAGTGTTTACTCGTTTGAAAGTCGTGAACGGTTGTCAGACCATCCTAATTCATTCTGTAAAGTCCAAGCGGTTAGATCAATACAGCCATAAGCCAAGGCCAATGAGAGGAGTAAAGCATTCTAAATTAAAAGACAAGTTGGCTTCCAAGAATCTGACTCGGCTTCATTTCTGTTCTTTTTTTAGCTGTTCATTTGACATACTCACTGTTCATTTAGTCTCATGTTGTCTCCTGTAGATATTTTTGTTAGGGGGCGCATCCCGAAACACTAATCAGTGCCACCTCGACTCTCAGCTTCCTACGTCCTTCTGCCTGTTACCCGGAAATTGAAGTCGGACCCCCTTAAAGGACGTCTTAATTCTCTAAGGGTGCATCTCATTTTTTAAAACGTCATCTTGTTTCCTTCTTTTCAAGGACGCCAGGGAGGGGAGAGAGAAAATGAAAACACGGACTCGAAGATCCAGGCTGAGCGGTTAAATGAGAGATCCTTGCTTACTATGATAACACACTATGATGCCTTACATATGAGGTACACCGACGTATCCTCTCTGAATTAGCCTCCCAGACTCTGTGAAATGAGACGTCCTCAGAGATTAGGGACTTGATTGATTTCCAGGTCATGAGCTGATAGACGTAGGGACTGGATCAGAAGGACACATGAATGCGTGTTTAGGATGCGCCCAATATGCACTCCAAGCAATCTGCAAGGATCATCTACGCTCTCTAAATCATCTCTCCTTGACATGAGACTTTGGTGTGTCCCTGTAGGTGATTTCAGAGCTGACTGGTTATGATTTACTGGTATCTTCATACCCATAGTTCATTTCATTCATTTTTGGCATTTAGCAGACGCTTTTATCCAAAGCGACCTACAGTGCTGTGATAGTATATATTGTCTAAGCTATTGAAGGTTAAGGGCCTTGCTCAAGGGCCCAACAGTGGCAACCTGGCAGTGGTGGGGCTTGAACCAGTGACCTTTCGATTACTAGTCCAGTACCTTAACCTCTAGGCTACAACTGCCCTTAGTTACACCCCAATGTTTAAGAAACTAAGAGGTCTCTAGTAACACCCCAAGCTTTAAGAAACTAGGGGGTCTTTAGGTAGTCTCCACGGTTAAAGAAACTAAGGGGTCGCCGCTCACACGATGGAACCAGAGCTGGATCTCAAATACATCGTATCAAATCTCAGCTCTGCCTGCCGCCTAGGCTGAGCGGCCACATGAACAACGATTGGCCTGTTGTTCAGATATGGGCGGGACTAAGCCGGATGGGGTCTCTCTCCCATGACTGGTGCAATTACGACCTCTGCTGGCTGATTGATGGCGCCTGCACAGAGATGAGAAAAGAGTGCTCTTAGGGTGTGTCTCTCCGTACACAACGCTGAGCTGCACTGCACTCGCCAAAGTGTAGGTGATAAAATGCATACGGCTGCTGCCCACGTGCCGGAGGGGGCGTGGGTTAGCTTCGGGCAATTGGACGCGCCTAAAAGGGAGAAAAAGGGGAGAAAATGCATTAAAAAAAAAAAAAGAAATTAAGGGGTCTCTAGTTACACCCCAAGCTTTAAGAAACTAGGGGGTCTTTAGTTACACTCCAAGCTTTGATAAACCAAGAGCTTTAAGAAACTGGGGGGTCTTTAGTTAGTCTCCAAGCTTTAAGAAAGAGTTATCTGGTTAGTCTCCAAGCTTTGGGTAATTAAGGGTGTAATTAAGGGTGTTGTAGTTAGCCTTAAGGCTTTTTTTTAAATAAGGGGCTATAAGTTTTGTGTAACTATGGGGATTTATGTTGAAAAGATGGTTTTATTTAGCTTACAAGCTTTGTGTAAGTACAGGGATTGTAGTGAGTCTATGAGCTTTGTGTAATCTAAATTCTCTCTATTTGAGTTTTAAACTTGGCGTAAGTAAAGAATTTCCTATAAGCCTCAAATCTTTGTATATGTAAGGAGCTTCTAATTAGTCTAAAGTAAAGGTCTTGTTAACATTAGGGCATTCAGTAAGAGCTTTACGTAATTTAGTATCCTGGGCATCTTCTTTCTAGCTAGTGCATGTAGCAGCCGCTGAAATGCCTGCGTCAGCGCTTAATTGCAACGGCATCTCCTGGTAAATTGATGAACACATTTCAGCTCTTTTGCCAGTGGGCCATTGAAACTAGCTGCATTGTGTAAATGTGGGATCGGCTGAGGCAGTGTCACATGTAATTTCCAGGGTGCCTGTGCTCAAGGCTGGTAGTGTGCCAGAACCTTCAGCCGGCTGCCAAGTCTGTAGAAGAGGGATCTATACTGCTGCTCATGCAAATGCAGCACAGCGCAGGGAAATAGGGGTTGAATGGAGTGACTTAGAACCTGCACTGTTTCAGGAATAGCTAATGAATGGGTGTGAGCTCCGCCCAAGACCCGCTCTGGTTCACTGGTCCTGTTCGAGCTATCGAACCAGCCGTGATTGAGGGTTGAAAGTCGTTGGGCTGACAGGGTTAGGCTTAGGAACTTGTTTTGGGAGGAAATGTTCAGGGGATTCACAGGAACTTGAGTTTGCTATGTAGTGCAGAAATCAAGCCCCCTGCGTCAGGTGTCTGGAGCACAATAAAGAACATGCAGTGGAGGAAGTATTCAACCACCTCTGTTTAGATTCTTTTAAAGCATGAATCCACTTCAGATTTACGCACAATGTCTTTAAATTTGCATTTATAATCCTGAACAAAACATCTAGTTGGCAGTGGATGTTCGCTTTAACTGTGGTGTAAAACTTGGGCCCCATTTGAGTATTGTTGGACTTTCCATTAGAAAAAACAAGGGCATTGAAATGGAACTGTATCTGTGGGAATTTGTGCCCATTTAGTTTGCACTTGGGTGCTGCAGCAGTCTACTACGCTAGCTAGTGCTGGATTTACATTTATGGCATTTACTCTTATTAGACACTCTTATCCCAAGCCTCTTACAATTGTGAATGAATACAATGCAAGCAACTGGGGTTAAGGGCCTTGCTCAGGGGCCCAGTATTGGCAGCTTGGTTGTAGTAGGGCTTGAGTATCCTTGTGATTACTAGGCCAGTACTTAAACCACTAAGCTACTACTAGATTGGGTAGTGGGGCATGTTCATGTTCATGTACATGTTTAGACTCCACCACAATGCTCTTTTTACTGAATGGGCACAAATTCCCTCAGACATACTTCAAAGTCTTGTGAGAAGCCTTCTCAGAAGAGTGGCTGCATGTGGTCATAACTGAAAAAAGATCACATAATATAGAGGTCACTCTATATTAATACTAGTTGTTTTTGAACCAAGATGTCCAACAAGCTCATGGTCGGGTGTCCAAATACTTTTGTTCATATAGTGGCTATAGGCACCGCAAGTATATTAAATAACAATAATAAATGTGTCGTTTTATTTTCTCACCGAACACAAGAACAGTTTTAATCTACCTGGCAGCCATAAAAATAAAAATGAAAATATAAAAGGCCATAAAATATGAAGACGAGATAAAATAAGCAGACAGAAACGTAATACCTGTTTTGCCATTAAATGACACATACAGTATGTGTAAAACCTGGAGTTAAAACCCAAATAAATAAATAAATAAAGTAATAATTTTCTCTCTGTATGTGTACAGAGCAGCGTGAACCTGAAGTTACAGTGCTCAGTACCAATCCTAATACAGACAGACGTGTTGTGTTTAATTAATATTAAATATAAACGGTCTATAACACCATCTGTGCCACCACCACATACCCGGGGATTTTTTCTCTTTGTGACTGATGTCAGGTTGAGCAGGGATGCAGCAGGGATGCAGCAGTCGTGCAGCAGGGCGGCTGCAGCGCTGGATCATCTCTGAGGGGAGGAACGACACCTGCGTTTATAGACGTATTTATCAAAGCTATAAACTTCTGTGTGTCACCGCGCGTCTCTGCTCTGTGCTAACCGAAGCGAAAAGCCACGACGCAGCTCGTCATTTATTATCGCCTCCTACTCGCTTTAAAGTGGCTCGTTGTGTTGACTTTTACTATCTGTTACGGTGACGTGAGGAAATATTCATACCGTCCCTTTTTTTTTTTTTACAGGTCACAGCCTGGGACGTGTACTGGTACATTTAAAAACTTAAAAAAAATATTTTTACAGCAGTACAAACTAAACAAGAGAGAAAACGAGTAAAACTTTTTGTAGCTAAATAAAAAACATCAATTCGGATGTATTTATCCTTTGTACGTAAAAATATTAAGAGTTTTTGAATTAATCTTGCTGCTGGTAGATTTTTACATATATTATAAATATTTATATATATTTATATATAAATCTTATATATTATGTAGGATATAATATACATTTACACATACACACATATTCTGATAAACTCTGATGAACTAAATGGAACTGAAGCATGCCGATAATCATATTTTACTGATCTGATTAAGCTCTTAAGCGCTTGTCCGTGACTTCTTCTTTCAATAGGCAATAAATAAGAATTGAATCAGAGGCCAAACGTCTAATTTACGTCTCATTTATCCATTCAAATGACGTTTTTAAACGTGGCTTTTTTGTGCTGATTGCTGATATCTTTTAGCCTTTTCCACATTTTTAGATCCGTTAGGGCTGCAGCTACCAAGCCTGCGTCCGTCTACAGTCTATTAAACCTGATAATCACTTAAATTTGCTTAATTGATTAACTAATCACAGAAGCAAATCATGTAAAAAAACTATATTTTGTGTTCACTCGTCTTTTAATTAAAAATGTAAAACAATAAAGCGCGGGTGCTCGGGGTGGTACAGAGGTGGAATGTTCTAGACCTCAGTGTAAATCAGAAATGACATGACAGATAACAGGATGGTTTAAAATTATTCACCATGGTACCTGGTCTTCTAAACCCAGAGCAGCTGTGATGCCAAGCTGAATGGGTAGGGACCGGGCACCGATGAGAGTGACATATGCTCCCTGTTTCCAATCCAATCATCCCGGACAGGCTGCTGAATGCCACAGCTCACCACACATCTACTGCAAACACACACAAATGGATGTGGTGGGCTGACTGACACATCCTGACATCGGCCAATTGAATATATTTACTCATGCCAGTCCTGGTTTATCTACAGCGGAGATCAGAAGTTTACGGACATGTGTAAGGGACACATGGGGTGTCCAAAAATCCCCTGACTATGTAGAAGTTGACCATGAATGACGCCTGGGTTCCTTGGTCTTTCTTGGGTTCCATCTGACCATATGGGCGAATTTTATGGTACAATTTGGGGTTTCCTGGTAAATAATGATGAATTATGAATCGTTTACGCTATGCTGTCAATCTAACCCTATTTATGTAAACACAAAGAGGTCACCAGCTAAACTCAACAATGAATAATCATTCATTCATTGTTTTACCACCGCTTTGTCCTATTCAGGGTCGCAGTGGGTCCAATTCACTGGGCATAAGGTAGGAAACACCCAGGATGGGTTGCCAGTCCATCACAGGGCAAACACATATATACACACACACACACACACACTCACACACACCCAAGGCAAGTTTGCATCTCCAGTTAACCTGAATGAACGTCTTTGTACTGTGGAAGGAAACCGGAGCTCCCGGAGGAAACCCACACAGACATGAGAAGAACAACCCCAGGATCTACTTACTGGGAGGCGACAGTGCTACCCACCAAGCCATCGTGCCACCCCCAACCATAATCATGGACAAAAAATTAGGACCAACAAAGATGGATTTGTTTCAATCATTTAGTCAAAGATGAAAAACACAGGACAGTTGTCATAGAAATCTCAAGATATACACTACGTGGCGAAAAGTAGCTGCACACCCTGTCTTTAGAAGTATTAGCCACACCTATTGCTAAGATCTGTATTGAACATCCAACATCAGTGCCTGTCCTCACAAATGCTCTGTTAACTCAGTGGGCACAAATTCACCCAGACACATTCCAAAATCTTGTATAAAACCATCCCAGAAGAGTCCAAAAGGAAGCCAACGCCACATGAATGCCTATTGCTTTGGAATAGCATGTTCATTGTCTGTTGGGTATTCTCTTCTAAGGGTGGTATATAGGGTAGCACTGTGGCCGCAAGACGGTCCTGGGTTCGATTCCCACATAGAGTGAACTGGGTCCTTTTTGTGTTAAGTTTGCATGTTCTCCCCGTGTCTGTGTGGGTTTCCTCCTACAGTCCAAAGACATGCAGTCAGGTTAATTGCAGCTACTAAGGATACTCCTAGGTATGATGGATTGTGTGATTGTGTGTGTGTGTGTGTGTGTTTGCCCCGTGATGGACTGGCAACCTGTCCGAAGTGTCTCCTACCTTTTGCTGGACAAATCGGATTCACAGTGACCCTGAATAGAATAAAGCAGTGTTAAAACAGACATTGAATGAATCAATGAGTAAATGAATGATCTCTTTCTGCAGTTAGAAAGCTATTTTAGGCTGGTTTACTATTCTGCTCAAACTGGTCAGAGTAATGCCAGTAGTGCCAGTTGCCAAAACACAGGCTGAGCTTTTCAAGCCAATCCTGCTGGATTTTGTAGTGGGTGTAGAACCTGGGTCAGATCTTGCTCCATATGTATAATTTATTTAGGCACTGTGGTGCCATTGTGGCCTGATAATACATTGTTCTTTTTTCTTGAGCTCAGAACGGATGACCCCATTTAACCCTGCTCCAGGCCAAGCATGCCAACATAATTTTTTTTGTGCCCCCCTGACAGGGTAAGACACCGAATCTTCCATCTCATACAATTTTTATTATTTTGTACACGGTTCCTGTTGAACCTTGTGTCCGATTAGAGGTTCCTGAAATGTACACGGTCCCCCCCCCCCCCCCCCCAATCCTTATACCCCTCTTTATACCCCTGCTGCCCTGGCTGTGTTGTGTTGTGTTGGTGCTGTAGTGGGATCTTTAATAGCCTCTTTCTGCAGCTCAGATTCTGGTGGGAGTGATCCATGATGAAACGCCGCTGCGGGCCACAAGCACAACTAAATGCACAACTAATTAACGTTGACTAATGGCCGGCTCGGTTAAAAGGAGGATGGCAGTTAATTAGATTACACAGCAGTTATGAATAGTGGGGACGGATGGCACACAGGAAGTCCTCCTCCCGGTTGTAATCACTCAGCGGTTGGTAGGAAGCAAAGATGCCTTATTTTTGGTTTAGATTATGGAAATAAAAACAATAAAACAGGAATTAAATCATTAATAAGCACATTAATAAATGTATAAAGATCACTATAAATATGAGGAACAGTTTAAATACGTACATTAAAGTCCGTCTGTGTTGTGGTAATAATAACAGAACTTTTTGACCTCAAGAAAACTCCCTAAAATAACTCCTTCGCCTCCTGCACCACACTATTCTTTACACCAGCCAGCAGTGGATTTGCACAGCCAGTCTAATATGGTCTGTTAAGGCCACAGCTCAAGCTCTACTGTGGTAATCTATTGGGGTGCTCAGGTGGTGCAGTGATGGGCGGCACGGTGGCTCGGTGGGTAGCACTGTCGTCTCACAGCAGGAAGGTCCTGGGTTCGATTCCCAGGCGGGGCGGTCCGGGTCCTTTCTGTGTGGAGTTTGCATGTTCTCTCTGTGTCTGTGTGGGTTTTCTCCTGGAGCTCTGGTTTCCTCCCACAGTCCAAAATCATGCAGCCAGGTTAATTGGAGACACTGAATTGCCCTATAGGTGTGTGTGTGTGTGTGTGTGTGTCTGCCCTGCGATGGTATGGCGGAAGAATGCGGAGCAACCAACAAAGTTCTTTTTTGAATGGCCTGAGGCTAACTGTGTTAGCTTATTAAGCTAAAACTGCGGTGATGTGAGTAGTGCGTCTAAATCCTCTCTACTGAGGCAGCTGATCAAGTAGGCAGCAAGGCAACCCACTATGCCAAATGTCTCGTGGTACGTACAGTAACACACACATATCACAACAGTGAAGATGATAACGTTTGACCTCCACATACTTTGAGCTAGACGCGGAAGGCTAATGGATGCGATGTGGATAATGGCTCACAAAAGATCTAAAATTACAGGACCGGGGTGCGAGAGGCATAAAGGTTATTATACATTCCCCTCTATTAGCTTTTAATCGTGCTGTGTAATTACAATGTCAGAGAGACTAAGTGCATCACAATTTCACTGCAATTCAGACCCACCATTAACCGTTTCTCCCAGCAACACACATTAGCCAGACCAGCCATCTGCCCAGAGCCTGTTACGCATCCATCTCTGGCAGAGTAAGAAAAGTGACCTCTCTGTGCTCCGTCCATTTTTGGAGGGCTGAGTTTATCCCCCGTACAGATGGGCGGAGTGTTTGCGGAGTAATGACAATGACCTCCGAGTGTTTACGGCCTGGAGAGACGATGAGCGGCGTCTCCCGTGAGTACCGGTAGCAGCAGGGTTTCACGTGTGTGGAATCGATCATCATCATCATCACCATCATTGTGTCTTCAGCTCGGTGGAGGTTCCTGCTTTTTTATTCTCGTTGGACCCCTGATGTGCTTCAGAAGAACATTATGATGAGAGGAAATTAGTAATATGGAGTAAAATAAGAAGTATCGGGAACTACTATTAATTAGAAGCTTTTAGAGCATGAGTTACACTGTTCACAGTCAAGTAAGCTTAATATAATTATGAGTTTAAAGGGTGTTGAAGAAGGAAACTGCTTGTGCTGTTTCTTTGGCCATATGAGTAACAACAAAGTTGATCTAACTAACTAACTAAATTAATAAATATTTTTTATATATTAAGCGTGGTGGGTGGCACTGTCACCTCACAGCAAGAAGGTCCTGGGTTCAATTCCCAGGTAGAGCAATCTGGGTGCTTTCTGTGCATGTTCTCACCATGTCTGTGTTGGTTTCCTCCCACAGTCTGAAGATGCAAAATTGCCGTAGATATGAGTGTGTGTGTATGTGTGTGTGTATAGACTGTTGACCTGTCCAGGGTGTTTCCTACTTTTCGCCCCATGAATTGGACCCACCATGACCCTGACCAGGACAGAGTGGTGGTAAAACAGACAATGAATGGTGGTGCCTGGCACAGCAGACCACTGATCCACCCGAGTGCCCAGGTATGATCTTTTCTGCCCTGGTCAGGGACTCCTGTATATATGTGTAAATAATGAGACTTTAACTTGAGACCTTGAGTTCCCTTTGGTGGACCACTGATCCACGTTAGTGCCCAGGTATGATCTTCTCTGCCCCGGTCAGTCAGTGATTCCTGTATACATTAGTTTGCACAGCTGGCACCGTCTTTATTTGATCCATATCTGTTTATGAAACATTGCTGCTGTGACAGTGACTGATGAATCACTCGTGTGGGCACGAAACCGCAGCGGAACCCCCACCGTGCAATCATTGCTCTTCTTTACTGCATTTAACACATTGCTTTTTGGGGTCAGCGGACACGATCTCCGGTTCCTCTCCAGTTGCCGTGCCCATTACAGGCTGGGCGGCGGTCCTGTCAGAGAGTGCTACAGTCAAGCTGGTAAAATAAATCACATATTGAGGCAGACAGGAACGTTTGTTTAACGTACAAGAGACGCTGTTTTACCAGGGTGCAGGTCAGAATTTACCAGGATTCTCACCCAAACTCAACCTCAAATAAATAAATCTTAAAAATATTAATAGTCGATACTTTAATTGTGAGGGCTTCCATCCTTCACAGTGTTTAGATTCCTGGAATATTAACGTTTTTGAGGTTTGGACGTCCCCTGACCACATTTTTACATCGATTAGCAGCAGATTCCTACAGAGTCCCAGTACTATATTTTGCTTAGCCAGTAAAACCTCAATTTAATGGATTTCAGATATAACAGACAAAATCTGGAGACCAAACGTCCTGTCCGATTGTTTAAAACTCTAGCGAGAAGCGTACCGAGACCAGTAGTTCAGTAATCGTCCACTAGCCGGCACACGTCTCTCTGTTTACATGAGTGAGGCTTTATTTTGTCAGGAGGCTTGCTCTGTTCTCGCTTTTTTCTCAGATATTATTCTTCAGTAATCTGAGCTACAGTAGCTCGTCTGTTGGATCAGACCACACGGGCCAGCCTTCGCTCCCCACGTGCATCAGTGAGCCAGATAGTTTACCACTGTTCCTTCTTTGGACCACTTTTGACAGATACTGACCACTGCAGACCGGGAACACCCCACAAGAGCTGCAGTTTTGGAGATGCTCTGATCCAGTCGTCTAGCCATCACAATCTGGCTCTCATCAAACAACTCAGATCCTCACGCTCGCTCATTTTTCCTGCTTCTAACATCAACTTTGAGGATAAAATTTTCACACTAACAGGTGCCGTGATGAAGAGATAATCGGTTCTATTCACAAGTGAACATTTCACCTGTCAGTACTCATAATGTTATGCCTGGTCGGTGTATAGTCCCCACTACACAATCACGGCAAAAACATATCTATGTACGTTGTTCATTTTCCTCTTCATCATATGTGCATGTTTGGCTCTTTTGTGGACCTTAGTGCTGCGTTTGTGTATATTTTCACACCCCCTGGAAAAACACCTCACCGTTTCTGACAGTCGCATGTTACGGACCAGTGCGGACCCCTTTTAGTCTGTTAAATCGAGGTTCCACTGTAACTCATCCACACAGTAGGAAAAGAGGAGCACGACTTCATATTAAAGGATGTGTTTTTGGATTGTGTGTTCATATACTTTTGGATACTTAGATATAACAATAATACAGCATTATTTTTAATTAACTTCTGGAGCAAAAGATTTAAAATCTTGGAGTTCAAAAATATCTGCATAATACTTATTAATGTTTTATATGGTTGCATTAATATTACAGTGGTGTCTCTTTAATAATGGCTTTTATGTCGTTTCTCAATTTAAAAACAAATGATATGATTTTAAGGTCCTCAGTATATGCATTAAAATAAAAGTTAAATTTTCAAACTTAATTCAGACTCTATTAGGGGAGGTTAACCTACGAATAGATATTTATAAAGCTTTAGCAAATTTCACAAGGAGACGAAATGACTCATGAACAATTAATGTTTAATGTCAGGGCAGATTTATGCTTTAGATTAACTGTCTTGTGACTCACATGTTTGGTTACTTCTATAGCATTAAAATGGCACATGAAACATACGTCTGTAAATCCTGTGGATACATCAAGCTCTGGATATTAATGCTCTGAATTAAATAAATAAATCAGGCAAAATGCAACGAGTTTCATAATAAAAGAATAAAAGATTTTGGAATTGAGATGGGAAGATTTCACACAAGTAGCAACAACAACAACATTGTCTCAAAGCAACTTTACAGAATCCAGGACCAACAGACCCCTGTTGAGCAGGTTTGAGGGGCGACAGCGGCGAGGAAAAACTCCCTTAAGAATAAAGGAAGAAACCTTGAGAGAAATCAGACTCAGCAGGAGCCTCCGTCCTCCTTGGGTGGCCTGGAGGATCATTGAAATAAACAGGATTTACACAAATCATACAAACACAAACTTAAATTAAATTTAAAGTTATAACTAGCAAAAAATAATAATGTAAGCAATTGGAGTTGCAAACACACCAGGTTTCCGTCACATCCAGCAGGAGCAGCATTGTTGGCACAGCAGTCTCGACTTGCAGGGTTTAACCTCGGGTTGGTAAACAGGTTTCCGTCAGAACCACCTCGGATTAAAACAACAGAGAATGGAGTTAAAAGGTGAAATCATTAAGAGTAAAATGTCAGTTTTGCAGAGAGTAGCTTTAGACTCGGGCACCCCTGATTATTACAACATAACTAAAAGACAGAGCGAGCAGGTAACACAGTCATGAGGGCTTTCACAGGACATCAGCGCCCACCTCTTCCACCGTCATCAAACCTGAGTGATCGGACAAGAGAGGCAGAACGACAGCAACCCGACATCCCTGATAAGCACAAGTTTCTATGACCTAGAACCCCCAAGCTCTGCGCCTTTGTCTACAGTCTATAAAGGAGCTTCCTGAAGTTCTGAGGGATGAAATATTTAAACATCAATCACATTCATTTTTTACAATTATTTTATAATTATTTTACAATGAGCTCTTATTTTTACAATTATTTTACAATAAGCTCTTATTTTTACAATTATTTTACAATAAGCTCTTATTTTTACAATTATTTTACAGTGAGCTCTTAGACTTAAGAATAAGTAAAAAGTTAGCAGTAGTTGGTAATGAGTTGCAGGATGACCTAAAAGCAGCAGAAACAACAGTTCCAAAGCTGCATCCGTAATTATTCCTAGACTCCATCCAAAACAGCTCTGGTTAAATAAACATAAAGTCGTGTTTATTTATGGCCAGCAAAAAATCCCAAAAAATTATCCCAAAAACACCAAACCCACAATTAAATGTTAAACTCAAACAACTCTTTTTCAAATTTTTTAAAGAAACAGTTTTTATGACACGGTCAATTTCCTGACTTGGATCACATTAAAAATATAATAAAAAGCAGCAAGTATCCTTGGGGAATTAAAGACAATTTGTCAGAACTAATGGGGCAAAACTTGGCAGTGCATTGCTGCAGAAGGTTAATTAAACTTTGCTGTAATTGTCTCATATATACAGATATAATTGGCAAAAATGGCTTTGCAAAAAAACTAATTCAAATATTAAATTGTGTCTATTTTTTCCTATTCCACAGTCAAACACGTCTTTATTTTAACTTCCTTCCTTTTCCTTGATATTTCAAAGTGCACATTCGAAGGACATCTTGTGTAGATTTGAAATAAATATATATACTGAAGATTTATTCATTAATAAAAAACAAACGTGGCTGACGGATCTGCAAATCCACTGGTTGATTTGCAAAGTAAATCAAGCTTTTTTAAATACAAGCTTTTATAAAGCTAGACTGGATGCCGCTGCAACAGTGACCCCTACTGTCTGCTTGAGGTGCCATTATGAGCGACAGAGCAATACCGACAGAGATGCGCTGGTCCTCTGTACGTGTTGAGGCTCTCACTGTAGGAATCTGACCCTGGGGTAAAGATGCAGGGTGTGTCTTTTCAGACAGAAGGAGGATCATCTACTCCAGCGGTCCCCAACCTTCTTTGCACCACGGACTGGTTTCATATAAGATATAATTTCACGGACCGGCAGGGGCGGGAGGATTTAATATAGAATAACCATAAAATGGAAAGTCTGGGTGAATCCTGAGCTTTTTTACGATGCAGCGAGACGCTGCTCCCACCTAGTGGTGATAAGCGACAGTAACACCCAAAGTGTTTCAGAAATTGAATTGCTCCTGTAGCAATCTCTAATTATTTATTCTCTCTGTTAAATGTCAGCCCGGTAATAAATGACTCACGAACAGGTACCGGTCCACAGCCCGGTGGTTGGGGACCACCGATTTACTCCTCCTTGAACTACTGTTTGAACATTTGAATCTCTTACTGTCTTTAAAAGATGATTAAACACCTTCATCACCTCTTTACTAAGCGCTTAAACTGAGAGCTAACATACTAACTAACGTGCTTATTTATTACTTAAAAAAACCCAAAACTTTATTTTAACAGGGTTTCGCCGGCATACTGGCTTGGTGGGTAGCACTGTCGCCTCACAGCAAGAAGGTCCTGGGTTTGATTCCCAGGTGGAGTGGTCCGGGTCCTTTCTGTGTGGAGTTTGCATGTTCTCCTCATGTCTGTGTGGGTTTTCCTCCGGGAGCTCCGGTTTCCTCCTACAGTCCAAAGACGTGCAAGTGAGGTGAACTGGAGATGCAAAACTTGAACTGATAAATCTTGTGTAAGCAGTAATTACCGTTCCTGTCATGAATGTAACCAAAGTGTGTAAAACATGACGTTAAAATCCTAATAAATAAATAAATAAATAAATTAATTAATTAATCTAACAGGGTTTCAGCGGACTGTTGTCTACTTAAACTAGAGATTGAAATGTTTACTTTTGTAAGTCGCTCTGGATAAGATGTAAATATAAATGTGTTGGAAGAAAACGATAGGAATATCCGAGTCCTTCATATTTGCTTAAACACTTTGTAAGAATTTACCAGTGGATGTTGTGAAGCTTCATTCAGTGACGTACTGCTCCTGCTGGCCTGCAGCCCAAACCAATAAAAGAATATATACACATACAGTATCTTTAATGGGATTAAAGTTATGAGAAAGTTATGAGCTCTGGCATGAAAGCACCTTTAAAACTGACTGTGCTGAAAACACGATGACTGTGCAGCTTCCGTCTGAGTCTTTCTGCCTCATTCTTATTCTCAATAAAGTCGTCAGAACTGTGCTTAAGCCCTTCACGTGTTTGATGGAGGATTAGGATACAGTAGATAACACCCAGCTCGTTATACTGTGCGCGCGGCCTTGTCGCTTCAGTATCGGGACTGAATCTGTGCGCCGTAGGATTTCATTCTTATCGTCCCGTGTCGTATCACACGCTCAAAGGCTGCTCGTTATCGCCTGATGTGAGATGTACACTGACACTAGAATCAGCAGATCGACGCTGTGAAATGGCTCGTCTCTAACAGCTGAACACTCACATCGCTGAACGAATCGTGTGAGAGACGGTTTCAGTATATTCAGCCCAGACTAAAATAATTACAGATGTTAAGAGTGTAACTCACTCACTCTCTTAACCGCTTATCCAATCAGGGTTGTTTTTCAAAGGGCACAAGGCACACAGTAACACCCTGGACGGGGCGCCAGTCCATCACAGGGCAGACACACACCCACTCACCCACACACCCACTCACCCATTTATTTGTTGTATATACACTTGGTTACAGTTTTGTACAGTACAGGTATCCTGATTAAATGAGTATTATTATATACTCATATAGGGCCAGTGATAGCTCAGTGGTTAAGGTACAGGACTAGTAAACAGAAGGTTGCCGGTTCAAGCCCCCATTCACCTATAGGGCAATTCAGTGTCTCCAATTAACCTGACTGCATGTTTTTGGACTGTGGGAGGAAAACCGGAGCACAGAAAGAACCTGGACCGCCCCGCCTGGGGATCGAACCCAGGACCTTCTCGCTGGGAGGCGACAGCGCTACCCACTAAGCCACCGTGCCATCCGGCCTGTCATGAATGTAACCAAAGTGTGTAAAATATGACGTTAAAATCCGAATAAATAAATAAAAAAGCAGAAGTGTACAGAAGTGTCTTTCTGCAGCTTTAAAGTGTCAGCAGAACATTTTTCGTGCATTCAATTACATCTGACCGTTTAGACCAAATTTTCTCTTTCTTTAGCATATGACGACAGCTTCATTTTGCCTGCCTCCACAAGGTTTAATGTCAACTATCACTATTTTATAAGAGTAGACTAAATTTTACTCCTTGTTTAAATGCTATTTACAGCAGGAAAACAATAACGTTGCACCTGCCAGGCTGGCTGTGGCATGTCATTATGATGCCACTAAACAGGAACGATATTCATCTTTGTTTTTTGAAACATGAGCACAATAATGATTGTTTATTCTATTGCTTTTTAAAATATACTATTATATTTTATATCACATGCGGTGTGGACACCAGCCCAGTAAACTGCACTGGATAACACAAGACATCATAAATCTAGTAAAATAAATCACCTTCAGAAAAAACAAACATGCTGAGCACCAGTCTGATACCAAAAAAGCAGTGATTTGTAAATCCAGTTAGACCTGCTGCATGTACACCGATCAGCCATAACATTTTCTACACTCACTGTCCATTTTATCAGCTCCACTTACCATATAGAAGCACTTTGTGGTTCTACAATTACTGACTGTAGTCCATCTGTTTCTCTGCATGCTTTGTTAGCTATGAAGCTTTGTTTCATGCAGTTCATCAGTGGTCAGGACCCCCACAGGACCACTACAGAGCAGGGATTATTTAGGTGGTGGATCATTCTCAGCACTGCAGTGACACTGACATGGTGGTGGTGTGTTAGTGTGTGTTGTGCTGGTATGAGTGGATCAGACACAGCAGTGCTGCTGGAGTGAGAATCGTCCACCAACCAAAAATATCCAGCCAACAGCGCCCGTGGGCAGTGTCCTGTGACCACTGATGAAGGTCTAGAAGATGACCGACTCAAACAGCAGCAATAGATGAGCGATCGTCTCTGACTTTACATCTACAAGGTGGACCAACTAGGTAGGAGTGTCTAATAGAGTGGACAATGAGTGGACACGGTATTTAAAAACTCATACCAGCACAACACACACTAGCACACCACCACCATGTCAGTGTCACTGCAGTGCTGAGAATGATCCATCACCTAAATAATACCTGCTCTGTGGTGGTCCTGTGGGGGTCCTGACCATTGAAGAACATTGAAGAATTGAAAGCAGGCTAAAAAGGTATGTAGAGAAACAGATGGACTACAGTCAGTAATTGTAGAACTACAAAGTGCTTCTATATGGTAAGTGGAGCTGATAACATGGACAGTGAGTGTAGAAACAAGGAGGTGGTTTTAATGTTATGGCTGATCGATGTACTAGACTAATAATTGAACGGTCGCTGGTTTAAGTCCCACCACTGCCAGTTGGGCCCTTAAGCAAGGCCCTTAACCTTCAATTGCTTAAAGAATATACTGTCACAGTACTGTAAGTCGCTTTGGAAAAAAGCGTCCGCTAAATGCTAAAACTGTAAAAAATGCTGATTCAGCAGTCAGAGATCACTTTAAAATGTCACAAACGTGAATGCAGGTAAGTTACAGACGTTCATTTTTTTCTGGTGCACAATCGACTGAGCGTGCACAATATGTAAAAGAACACTGAAACTGTTTATCGTGCTTCATCTCTTAAAGAACGAGAACCGACACCGCTTTCTGAGATCGAGAAATCAGCATCAGTCCCTTTTGTGTTATTATCCCGTAACGGCCGGATCTCAGCAGCGGAGGAGACGAGCGCGATAGCTCACAGCAGACAGGTCATGAAGTGGAAGAAACGAGAGCATTTTATGCCCATGCACTCCACGTGAACAATCTGCAGAGGGTTTATTAAGTCGTGATGTATCCGCTCCTCCTAGCATGCATTACTGAGTTCACGCCTGACTGCCTGCGACAGGCCTGCGCTCAAATCCAAGCACCGGTTCAGGTTTGATGATAGATCGTATTTTCCAGCTCTGGTTCTCCTGGTTTTATTCCTGCATGCGTTCTGGTCTTTTGATCAAGACTTCTATGATCATCAGCTAATTACTTCATTTCCATGCTAAACTTGTGTGCTTTTATCCCTGAAAATGAATTTTGTTTACAAGACATTCGTCAGTACCCTGCGGGATGTGGATATGCTAATGTACAGCTGGATGTAAACCAGTCGCTTGCTGTTTTGAGCGGGTGAATCTGGATGGCGTGCGAATGCCAATTTGCATTGTTGTTTATGCAGAACATCTTTATGATGAAGCATGTCGCGCTTAATGTGGCTAATTATTTCATGCTTATTTTAACATAATTGTAATAATGTTACATCTTCATTGCACACTTTGTCTGATGCTGTACTGTCTATGTCACTGCTGTACTGTTTATTATATGTTTGTATAGAGTGTTTCTATTTCTATTATTTAATTAGATGTATATACAGTGTATCACAAAAGTGAGTACACCCCTCACATTTCTGCAAATATTTCATTATATCTTTTCATGGGACAACACTATAGACATGAAACTTGGATATAACTTAGAGTAGTCAGTGTACAGCTTGTATAGCAGTGTAGATTTACTGTCTTCTGATAATAACTCAACACACAGCCATTAATGTCTAAATAGCTGGCAACATAAGTGAGTACACCCCACAGTGAACATGTCCAAATTGTGCCCAAATGTGTCGTTGTCCCTCCCTGGTGTCATGTGTCAAGGTCCCAGGTGTAAATGGGGAGCAGGGCTGTTAAATTTGGTGTTTTGGGTACAATTCTCTCATACTGGCCACTGGATATTCAACATGGCACCTCATGGCAAAGAACTCTCTGAGGATGTGAGAAATAGAATTGTTGCTCTCCACAAAGATGGCCTGGGCTATAAGAAGATTGCTAACACCCTGAAACTGAGCTACAGCATGGTGGCCAAGGTCCTACAGTGGTTTTCCAGGACAGGTTCCACTCGGAACAGGCTTCGCCAGGGTCGACCAAAGAAGTTGAGTCCACGTGTTCGGCGTCATATCCAGAGGTTGGCTTTAAAAAATAGACGCATGAGTGCTGCCAGCATTGCTGCAGAGGTTGAAGACGTGGGAGGTCAGCCTGTCAGTGCTCAGACCATACGCCGCACACTGCATCAACTCCGTCTGCATGGTCGTCATCCCAGAAGGAAGCTGACGCACAAGAAAGCCCGCAAACAGTTTGCTGAAGACAAGCAGTCCAAGAACATGGATTACTGGAATGCCCTGTGGTCTGACGAGACCAAGATCAACTTGTTTGGCTCAGATGGTGTCCAGCATGTGTGGCGGCGCCCTGGTGAGAAGTACCAAGACAACTGTATCTTGCCTACAGTCAAGCATGGTGGTGGTAGCATCATGGTCTTGGGCTGCATGAGTGTTGCTGGCACTGGGGAGCTGCAGTTCATTGAGGGAAACATGAATTCCAACATGTACTGTGACATTCTGAAACAGAGCATGATCCCCTCCCTTCGAAAACTGGGCCTCATGGCAGTTTTCCAACAGGATAACGACCCCAAACACAACCTCCAAGATGACAACTGCCTTGGTGATGGACTAAACCCAATTGAGCACCTGTGGCGCATCCTCAAGTGGAAGGTGGAGGAGTTCAAGGTGTCTAACATCCACCAGCTCCGTGATGTCATCATGGAGGAGTGGAAGAGGATTCCAGTAGCAACCTGTGCAGCTCTGGTGAATTCCATGCCCAGGAGGGTTAAGGCAGTGCTGGATAATAATGCTGGTCACACAAAATATTGACACTTTGGGCACAATTTGGACATGTTCACTGTGGGGTGTACTCACTTATGTTGCCAGCTATTTAGACATTAATGGCTGTGTGTTGAGTTATTTTCAGAAGACAGTAAATCTACACTGCTATACAAGTTGTACACTGACTACTCTAAGTTATATCCAAGTTTCATGTCTATAGTGTTGTCCCATGAAAAGATATAATAAAATATTTGCAGAAATGTGAGGGGTGTACTCACTTTTGTGATACACTGTATGTTGATCCCTGCACCAAGATCTGGTACATTCTGTGTGCACGGGTGCTAGCCTGGCCTGTCAGTAGTCAAGATCTGTCTCCTATTAAACACACAATAACATATCAATAAATCCTGAAGGCGGTTCAAGTGCTTTCAAAACCGGATCTATGCATCTTTAGGTCCCAAACAATTGTGGTTTAAAGGCTTCTGTACCTTTTTGTACATTTGTCACTGTTTATTGTGCTTTGAAGCCTCCTAGTCTCTGTGTTTTTATATTTATTTCATTTCATTTTCATGCTTAACCAATGCTTTATCCTGGTTAAGGTTGGTTAGTTTTCCCTGGAATCACTGGGCACAATGTAGTAAAGAAAAACCCAGGACAGGATGCCAATCCAACATGAGTCCCTGGCAATCCTGTCTGTGTGTAGATGCCACAACTGGAAATTCATACCTTGAATCCCAGCGGTAGTGGGCTGGCGCAATTCACCGCTGCTCCACCTGAGAGGCACAAATTCCATATATATATAGAGAATTTACTTGACCGCTCGGATCGAGTCGTTGAACAGTTCACACAGCGATTGAGAGCCGAGTTTTTATCCCTAGGGGCGTGTATTGTAAACTAGGCATTAGTCTGGTTCTGCTCTAGGGCAGTTGTAGCCTAGTGGTTAAGATACTGGACTAGTAATCAGAAGGTTGCCTGTTCTAGCCCCACCACTGCCAGATTGCTGCTGTTGGGCCCTTGAGCAAGGCCCTTAACCCCCAATTGCTTAGACTGTATACTGTCACAGTCCTGTAAGTCACTTTGGATAAAAGCGTCTGCTGTATGCTAAAAATGTAAATTTATGGAACGTTGTAGCCTAGTGGTTAAGATACTGGACTAGTAATCAGAACGTTGCTGGTTCTAGCCCACCACTGTCAGGTTGCTGCTGTTGGGCCCTTGTACAAGGCCCTTAACCCCCAATTGCTTAGACTGTATACTGTCACGATACTGTAAGTCGCTTTGGATAAAAGTGTCCGCTGAATGCTGAAAATGTAAATTTATGGGACGTTGTAGCCTAGTGGTTTAGGTACTCAACTAGTAATCAGAAGGTTGCTGGTTCTGACCCCACCACTGCCAGGTTGCCACTGTTGGGCCCTTGAGCAAGGCCCTTAACCCCCAATTGCTTAGACTGTATAATGTCACGGTGCTGTAAGTCGCTTTGGATAAAATGTAAATTTATGGAATGTTGTAGCCTAGTGGTTAAGGTACTGGACTAGTAATCAAAAGGTTGCCTGTTCTAGCCCCACCACTGCCAGGTTGCTGCTATTTATTCTGGTCAGGGTCGTGGTGGGTCTGGTTTTCTTGGAATCACCGGGCGTACTGCTTAACACACATTGAACAGGATGTTAATCCACCATGAGCCCTGGATTTGCACCCTAAAGCCCAGACTCACATTGGTGGTGGGCTAATGTACTGTAACTTACCGCTGCACCTCCTGAGCACCTAATGGCATGTTATACAATATCAAACAAATAAATTACAGTCCGGGTTTTCACATTTTCACATACAGCTGTCAAAACCGCCTGCTTTTCACGCTTGAGATTACACACTGATGCTAACACATATCTACACAGTGCATGCAGGTTAGCTTCCATGTAATAACAGGTCATTTTATGATAAGCCTCATGTTCCCTCTGGGCTTCCGTTATTGGAATGTCAGAAAAAGCAATGTTTATATGAATCTGGACTGAAATTAAAAGATCCTATCAGTATTTAGAAAGCAGTGGTACTTACCACCAAAGACCATTTTAATAACTCGACTGACACGTTGTTCTGTAGATGCTCTTTATTAGGGCGAGAGCTGGTAAATAAATGTCAAGGTATTTCAGTAGAGTGCAGATTAGTGAATGATGGCTAAACTGTATGTTTACCGAGCTTATCAGCATCACACAGGGCGCTCAAAATGCACCGGGTGACACACAAATACAGAGCAGAACAGAAATAGCGTGTATTCATAACTCAAACTTTCAAGATATGGCCAAAAGTATGTGGACACCTGACTGTGAGATTGTTGGCTGGTCCTTTACAAAACAATAGGAATTAAGCTGCACCTATAACAGCATCATCCAGTTCTTCATTACACAAGGTTCATCACTTATATATCGACTATACCGAACACAGTCGTGGACAATTTAGTGTCTCCAGTTAACCTCAATTGCATGTCTCTGGACTGTGGGAGGACACTGGAGCACCCAGAGTAAACCCATGCAGACACGGGGAGAACATGCAAACTCCACACAGAAAGGACCCGGACCACCCCACCTGGGGATCGAACCCAGGACCTTCTTGCTGTGAGGCGACAGTGCTACCCACTTAGCCGAGCTGTCCGGGTCCTTTCTGTGTGGAGTTTGCATGTTTTCCCTGTATCCATGTGGGTTTCCTCCCACAGTCCAAGGACTTCCAAGTGAGGTGAATTGGAGATACAAAATCGTCAGTGATTGTGTTTGATATTAAATTTGAACTGATGAATCTTGTGTAAGCAGTGACTACCTGTCCTGTCATGAGTGTAACCAAAGTATGTAAGACATGATGTTAAAATCCTAATAAATAAATAAATAAATTGAGGTTTTTGTAAGGGCTCTGTAACTCATCGGACCATGGGACACAGACATGCTGAACTGTAGGTACAAAGTTAGAAGCATATAATTGAACTCAATAATTAGGTGTACACATTATTTTGGTCACTTAATGTTTATTTTCTCTTGAAAGGTTCTAAATTTCTGATCTAAGAAACGATGTCTTACACGTTTATTTTTCATTAAATAATGAGAATATTTTTCGATGGATTCAGCACTGTGAGGAAGTAAATAAAACCTTTGAGAGCCGACTGGTCTGAAAGCTGCGTGTGATCCGTGACAACGAACCGAAGAGCGAGTACGGCATGCAGAACAAGTCACCATGTCGAGTCGCCCTAGGAAAAAATGTCATCCACTTATGTAAAACAGAACATCCAGGGTCAGGTCAAACTAACTTTAAGTTAGCCGGCTAACCAATAAATCATGTTTTGCCTGACAGGCTCCGGGCTTCATCTGTGTCCCTGAGAGACCTCCCTATATTACAGGTAAAGGACAGTGAGACATATGCAAATACCCCTGCAGTAGACTGGAGAAAAGCTCTGAATTCAGGCACAGCTCAGTCCCACGCTCTGAAAGTGTGCCTGGCATGATCAGGACTATATTAAACATTAGGCTGATGGTAGTTTCTTATAATTAGGGCCCTACTAAATTCACGGGAAAATGTGTTTCATTTTATTAATCTCGTTTTTCAAAAATCTAATTTTTAAACAAGTGCCACATTTTACGGCGGTCATTTAAATTACACTCATAAATTAAATAATATAATACATGGAAGCTACAATACACAGCACAGCTATCTTAATAGTTGATTGTAAACCTAGAACATCCAGCAATTGTCTTAAAGACGAAAATACTCGTCCGTGTTTTGACCCCCTGAAATTGGTTGGGAGTTTTCCAAACTCATTTACTCGAGTCGTGTTTACCTGCTTTACACTTCAACGTCTTGGACATTTTGTCTAACTGATTGCTGACTGAATTGCCGTAGGATTGCTAGTGTAACGAGCGTCTTTAGAATTTACTGAGTTCAAAAAGAAAGAAATAAACTGTACATAGACAAACTATCATGAGTATAATACTTTACTGGCTTGTTCTTTTGAGGCGAAGCACAGAGATGATCACGTGTGTAGAGAAGCGACACTTTTATATTGATTATGGAATCCCCAAAGAGACAAAATGCCTCAATACTTAAACACATACATCAAACATTGTCAGCACAACATACTACAGCACAGAAGGGCGGCACGGTGGCTAAGTGGGTAGAATTGGCACCTCACAGCAAGAAGGTCCTGGGTTCAATCCCCAGGTGGTGCGGTCTGGGTCCTTTCTGTGTGGAGTTTGCATGTTCTCCCCCAGGTGCTCCGGTTTCCTCCCACAGTCCAAAGACATGCAAGAGAGGTGAATTGGAGATACAAAATTGTCCATGACTGTGTGTTCGATATAACCTTGTGAACTGATTAATCTTGTGTAATGAGTAACTACCGTTTTTGGACCCAGGACCTTCTTGCTTTGAGGGGACAGTGCTACCCACCGTGCCGCCTATAAATTGAACTTATTAATATTATTATTATAATGGGTTCACTGGCATCACAGCAATGGAAGAAGGTCGACTGGTCTGACAAATCCAGGTCATAACTGTTCACCATATGAGGCCAGTGATTCCTGACCTGAGATCGACTGACCTAAACATACACAAATCAACAATCAGGAAGGTCCACAGGTGCTTGCTGAATGCATTTTTTCCTCCTATACACCCATCACAATGATAAATGTGAGAGAATTTCCCGAGCTGATTCAGTATTTTCCGAATCGCCCCACATTCATTATCACGCTTAGTAAACGGAACAACAACTACCCTGGAACTGCTCTTTAAATCTTCTGTAATCACACTGCATTAAAATGGAAATGATTCTGGCCTGCAGTATAATTAATCACCTGAGCGAGTGCGTAGAGTCTGTAATAATAAATGTTATGAATTAATGTGGGTCAGCGGAGAGTTTTTATACACCTGTGAGGAACGGCGTTACGTAATCTCTCTGTTCTTTCTCGCTCTCTCTTTCATTGGCGATATTTTGCTCTACTCAGGCGTTTACAGTGAATTCAGAAAGTATTCAAGCTGTTAGATTCAATTTAATACTTCTGCTTACGCTGCAATACACAGTTTCACCAGACTCTCAGTCTCACACACTTGTTTACACAATACAGAGTTGGTTTCACGCTTTGTTTTGTCTGCTAAAACAGTTTTTTCCCTGCATTATAGCCTAGCGGTTAAGGTACTGGACTAGCAATCACAAGGTCGCTGGTCCAAGCCCACCACTGCCAGGTTGTCACTGTTGGACCCTTAACCCTCAATAGCTTAGACAGTGTACTGTCACAGTACTGCAAGTCATGACTGCGCTGTTGCAGAAGGTGACCCCACCCTACATTTCACTTTATATATACACTTTGTCCCAGCAATAAAGGATTAATGTGCTAAGAATTTGTTGAAACAGACGTGTGTGTGTGTGTGTGTGTGTGTCTGCTTTCTGATCTCCTGGTACCAGAACAGAGGAACCATGATGCATTAACACATTTAAAACTAGTGTTAACATCAGGGTGAACCTAAACAACTTTTGCTAGACCTTTATTACACTTTATTGCGAACAAAAGGACTTTAACTGAGTTCTAAAACATCTCAAGCATAAATAAAGCAAACCCTACCCTAATTAGAATGCTAGAGCCAAGGGTCTGAATCCTTTTGTGGTTGTAATATTTTAATGTTGCTAACTCTGTTTTAGGCATACATGTATTATATTCACAGTTATTGTAGAAAGATGTCTTGAAAATGTTTGTTCATTATAACAGTGGACAAGACAGAATTACACAAGACAAAACCTGGCCTATGCTAACCGCTAAGCTAACTGCTAATGTTAATCTAACCACATGAAACAGGACTCTAAACTATCCTGAACACCCTGCAAGCTAAATCAACATGACATACATTAGTATATAGGGACCAACCAGGATTCATAACAGTATCCATGAACTACAATACATGATTCTCAAAGCAAAGCGACCAGCAGCGCGACCAGCAGCGCGACCAGCAGCCATGAACACGGTAACCATCAAAATTACCTCCACCGAATGATCCACAGCCAGTCTTTAAATACCTTGAGCACTCAACCTGAAATGAGGTTCAGCTGTGGATCATTAGCTATTGTCCAATAAACATGAGGGGCGTCAGCTTCCTGTCCTGACACTATAAACAAAGCTTCCCCAACCACGTACTCCCGGAGACAGGGGCGTGGCACATAAATAAAACATGAGTTTTGAAGCACAGAGAGGCTGGATTCATGACAATGGTCCAAATATTATATATACATGAGTGTTTATGTATATGAAGTGGCAGCGACTTAGAACTTTCTACACCACTATATTAATAATCTATTACGATACTTAACTTTAATGTATGTCACCTTAATTGTTCACTACTGATTAGCATGTACTCTGTGTGACCATATAAATAAGGCTAGTTTGCTTGCATGCGTTAAAAAATACATAAACAGTGGGGACTTTTCGTTTTGACTTGGCAAATAGGAACCACTGTTCTACGTATGTCTCTATTTGTATAGACATGCAGGAGGCCATGGTACAAATATTACAGGATATAAAACAAGCAAGCAAACAAACAGCCAAAAGAAAAAAAACCCTAATAAATGTTCTCTGCATGCGTGGCATTATTTGCCTGAAGTCTCTTTGTATGGTTGAGATCAAAGGAAGACCAGGGGTGCAGCGTGTACCCGTAGCGTTGCTTTCAAATGCAGACTCATCTCCCCCTGTGCCCATATTGATCTGATTCCATTTGGATATGGAATAAAAAGAGAAATTTCTCTTCAGTCCTGCACGTGAAGGCGACGTCTAGACAGATTCCCCCACCCAAGAGCTGTCGAGCGCTTCTCTGATAACGTGGTTATGACCGTCCGTATTAGCATCATGCCCGGTGTTGTGTTAGCTCTGCCATCTACGTATGGATTTTCATTCACCTGGAAATCAAAATACACGACATTAATGAGAACGTCAAGACCAATTCCTTAAAAATCTAAAAGTGTTCCTCCATCTCTTCCTTGTGTATGTGAAAGGTGTTATATACACTGATCAGCCATAACATTAAAACCACCTCCTTGTTTCTACACTCACTGTCCATTATTATCAGCTCTACTTACCATATAGAAGCACTTTGTAGTTCTACAATTACTGACTGTAGTCCATCTGTTTCTCTACATGCTTTGTTAGCCCCCCTTCATGCTGTTCTTCAATGGTCAGGACCCCCACAGGACCACCACAGAGCAGGTATTATTTAGGTGGTGGATCATTCTCAGCACTGCAGTGACACTGACATGGTGGTGGTGTGTTAGTGTGTGTTGTGCTGGTATGAGTGGATCAGACACAGCAGCGCTGCTGGAGTTTTTAAACACCGTGTCCACTCACTGTCCACTCTATTAGACACTCCTACCTAGTTGTTTCACCTTGTAGATGTGAAGTCAGAGACGATCGCTCATCTATTGCTGCTGTTTGAGTCGGTCATCTTCTAGACCTTCATCAGTGGTCACAGAATGCTGCCCACGGGGCGCTGTTGGCTGGATATTTTTGGTTGGTGGACTATTCTCAGTCCAGCAATGACAGTGAGGTGTTTAAAAACTCCAGCAGCGCTGCTGTGTCTGATCCACTCATACCAGCACAACACACACTACAGGTAGAAAGCAGGCTAAAACAGTATGCAGAGAAACAGATGGACTACAGTCAGTAATTGTAGAACTACAAAGTGCTTCTAAATGGTAAGTGGAGCTGATAATAATGGACAGTGAGTGTAGAAACAAGGAGGTGGTTTTAATGTTATGGCTGATCAGTGTATTTACCCTTTTACAGCAACATAAGCTTCCTTCTAAAATCGTTACACAGCATGTATTTAAAAACTGAAGGATTATTTACCAGCAGAACAGTATTTCTGGGTGTTACAGCTGATGGGTGGCACCCCGGCACCCCTGATCCATGGAATGTATTTCATCCTGGTTTCATATATTAATGTGAAGAGTGTTGAATTTTCTCTCTGTGATCTGAGTTTGCTCGCTGTATTGCTCTTGTCATAACTGAAATGTGGAAAAAAAAGGAATTTCATTTAAATCCAATTGAATTAGCGTCTATAATTCAGGAGCGTGATGTAACACCCTGAAGCATTCGCTGATGAAATTGTTCTTGGATTCTTTTTTAAAATCGGTTTATTGGGTTTGCGAGCGTCATTCTGAATGAAATACTCGCTAGTACAACTGAATCTGTATCACATTGTTTACCTGTGTTAAAAAAAACCAACAGTTTACATTTTACCAGGGAGGAAAAGTAATATCGATTCACCTCTATGCTGCTGAAACAGGGACTCCCACTGCATTAGTGGTGGAGGAATACAGAGAGCATAGTGTGATTTTCTGTTGGTGACATGAATTAAAATACATATGGGATTTATTGAGATGAATTAAAATACATATGGGATTTATTGAGATGAATTAAATCACATATAGAATTTATTAACATGAATTAAAAAACATGGAATTCATTAACATGAATTAAAATTTATATGGAATTTTTAAAGATGAATTTAAATACATATGGAATTTATTGACATAAATTAAAACATATAGAATTTATTGACATAAATTAAAATACATATGGAATTTATTGACATGAATTAAAATACATATGGAATTTATTACCATGAATTAAAATTGATATGGAATTTATTAAGATGAATTGAAATACATATGGAATTTATTTGGGTGTGTTAATCATTAAGATTTTTTACTTAAAATAAAAACATATAACAAATAAATATTATTATAATTATTATATCAGGTTTTGTTAAGTTTTCCCTCTGATCTTCTCTCTCTTTCTTATTTATGGCCATTCTCGTCTCGGCGTGATCCTCCACATTTTAACATCTGCTCTAATAACAAGCTTCTGTATCTGCTTTCATTTCCCCTCATCATATTTACACGTGGAACATAAACGTCTGAAAATAGCAAGGTGTTCGGCCGCAGCGTTCGTCTGTCGTGCTTTACAGACACTAATCACCTGATTAAATCACCAGTTCAGAGGAGTTAACGACTGACCCTCCTGAGACCTTCTGAGAAATCTGAGGGTGAAAAAGCTCTTTACTCGGTTTCTGTAAGTGACTGTTAGAACTAGGAGCCTATTGCAGGGTTTTCAATCTTTTTCAGCCAATTACCTCATTCTCAGAGCAACACCATCACAGTCCAATTTCTTTCCTGATTGCTGAATTATTCCAGCGTGTTACTGTGAAAAGTGCACATTCCACAAAACATGAACTAATTCATTTTCATATTCAGGCAAAAATAATAATTAATTTGATTGCTGTCATCGTATCAGATCAGATAAGAAAGCTCAGATTTTCATTAAATGAAAAGCTCAACATCAAATAAACATCATTAGGTCATTAAACGATGGTTTGCTTAACAAAGCTTAGTTTACTTACTGTAATTATTGTTTTAAAACGTCCATACGTGGCACTTTGGCAATGCAAACCACTGCAAAGAGCTTCAAGCTTCTGAGTTTGATCTCAGTGGTGCTACACCAACTTATCTTCAAGCGACCCACATTTTGCTCAGGATTTTTACTGCCACCCAAGCAACACAAGCGATTTATAAAAACAAAACACTTAATGAAATATACTTCATTTATAAAAACGGTGGAAATCTGGTTCAACTGTGGTTTACAAGATGTAACATAAAGCCTCCACAAGGGGGCGTTTGTATACAAGTTCATTTTGTGTTTAATATTATTATTATTATTGTTGCTACTACTATTATTATTATTGTTATTATTATTATTATTATTTTTATTATCATTATTGTTATTATTATTATTGTTATTATTATTATTATTATTATATTATTACTCTTATTATTATTGTTATTATTGTTATTATTATTATTATTATTATTATTGTTATTGTTATTATTATTATTATTATTATTATTATTACTATATTATTATTATTATTAGTAGTAGTATTATAACTATTATTATTATTGTTATTATTGTTATTATTATTGTTATTATTATTATTATCATATTATTGTTATTATTATTATTGTTGTTATTGTTATTATTGTTATTGTTATTGTTATTGTCATTATTATTATTATTATTATTGTTATTGTTATTATCATTATTATTATTATTATCATTATCTGTGACCCTTTTTTGGCTGGCAAACCCACCCAAGGGTCGCGTCCCAGGGTTTAAAAAAACCCTGTGCTACAGGACTGCCAAGTGCCCAGCAGGCCTGAAAGATCCAAACAGCGTCTCCTGCTATCTGGTCGAGGCACCAGCACAGGTGGTGGTAAAACACACAGGGCATAGCATGTCCCTCCATATGTGACACAACACTCTTTGAGAATCCAGACCTGGCATGACTGGCAATTCGGTTTTAAAATAACCTGCTGTTATTAGAATGATATTATCGAACTGGTGATGGACTGGTGACCTGGTGTTTACATATAAAAAATAAAATATTTGAGCTGGTTACCGACCTTAAATAGAATGTAGTAAATAATGTTAATAATATTTAGTATTATTATCAAAACAATTATCAGCCGCTAATAGACCCAGCCTAGCTGACGCTTCCCTAGTACTTCCAAATAGTCGGGTGCCCTTAACGGAAGCACAGTTTTTTTTACTGAATGAGTGATCAAACTTCACACTGAATGCGGGAATCAATTCATCATGGTTAGTTGTTTTCTCGCCAGCGATATTCCCAGACCGCTGTAGCCCATTCCAGCACATCTGCGGTGAGTATGGAGGTCACAGGGGCTATTCCGGTACATGCAAGATGAGCAAAAAACGTGAGCCATCATGCTTTCAGATCAGTGTTTTGGGAGCAGTACGTTGAAGTAGACGCCCCTGCAGGAGCCAGTGAAAATGATGTGTGCTGAATACCACAGCAGATTCCAGTACAGCCAGTTTGGTGCTCACAGAGGCAACAAGCTGAATATTTATTTGTGTTTTTTGTATGTAACCAATGTACATTTTTCCATTTGTTTTCATTTATTTATTTCATTTATTAACGAAGACGAGCTTTCACGGGGCGTCCCGAATGCACAGGAGTCTAAATTATATAACTGCAAGCTCCCAAAGTGAGTCAAATGCAGCGACAGCAAAAGGGACGTACTTTGTACAACCCGTACGAACACCCTCAGGACCGGCGGCTTCTCCACCGGCGGCTAATTAGCGGAGCCACGAAGAAAAAGCCGAGGTGCTAATAGTTCAGCCACGTAACACTCACCTAATCAGGACAAATGAGATCTGTGTGTGTGTGTGTGTGTGTGTGTGTCCGCCCACCAGCACTTTAGAGCACAGTTATACTTTTCGGACTAATAATGGCCAGTTTGTTGCAGAATTGTGAGTAATTAGAAGTTGTACACACACACTCTTAGTGCATCATTAGTACATTTACATTTACATTTTCAGCATTTAGCAGACGCTTTTATCCAAAGCGACTTACACAATGAGCAGAACACGATAAGCAATTGAGGGTTAAGGGCCTTGCTCAGGGACCCAACAGTGGCAACTTGGTGGTGGTGGGGCTTGAACCGGCAACCTTCTGTTTACTAGTCCAGTACCTTAACCACTGAGCTATCACTGGCCCGTAATGAAACCTGGGAGCGGAGTGAGAATTTGGGGAGTCACACTATAGTTAAGTGCAATAAAAGAAGCTCTGTCCTCATAAATCTTTCCAAAACTGACCTCTGGTCAACTGAAATTAAAGCGCTTTTAACACACCAAATATCTGGGTGGTGGGGTGGATCATTCTCACCGCTGCATTCACCCTAACAATCACAGCAGGCTTTATATTTTTGGTTGGAGCATTATTCTTCCAACCAAATCCCAACAACACTGCTGTACCTGCTACAGCCATAACACTAAAGCAACCTACTTGTTTCTACACACATTGTCCATTTTATCAGCTCAACTTACCATATAGAAGCACTTTGTAGTTCCACAATTACTGACTGTAGTCCATCTGTTTCTCTACATGCTTTGTTAGCCCCCTGTTATGCTGTTCTTCAATGGTGGTTGATAAAAATAAAAATAAGAAAATAAAGCATTTTATGACCAACAAGCTGTTTGGCAGAGTAAACTCAGAACCGCTGCTAATGAAATCCCCAGCGTTCTGCACCAGCCTCGCCACCTAAGGGCATCGTTTGGTTTAAATCTGTAATTACCTGTCTGCTTTTATGTCGGAAATTAGATGAGATTTTATTTTCTGTTGCTGTAACTAAGAACAAACGAAGTGAGTGTGTTTAATTTGGCTTAATGCTTTGACTCGGGGGTTAAAGCGACGCTTTAAAAAGCTTTATTTTTATTTCAGCTTTATACATCTACATACTGAATCCAGAGGAGCGGCTGTTGTTATAGCTGAAGAGATCTCACAGAGGTCAGTCTATATTAATAGAATTAGTTTTTGAAATGGGACGTCCGACAAGCTCATGGTCAGGCGTCCAAATACTTTTGGTCATATAGTGTATATGCAAGTCAGGGTTCGGTGCTGGAGCCTATCCCAGCTTTTCAATGGGCACAAGGCACACAGTAACACCCTAGACGGGTCGCCAGTCCATCGCTGGGCAGACACACATACACACACACACACACACCCATTCACTTACAGGGCAATTCAGTGTCTCCAATGAACCTGACTGCATGTTTTTGGACTGTGGGAGGAAACCAGAGCTCCCGGAGGAAACCCACGCAGACACGGGGAGAACTCCGCACAAAAAGGACCCGGACCGCCCCGCCTGGGAATCGAACCCATCGAACCTATTTTAGGCAAATGTAAAATAATGGGGTTGTTTGTCACTTCTTTATTGTTTCCTTATGCTTCTTAATCCTGGAGATGCTTGATCGTGGAGAGCAGTCGCTCTGTGATGGACTGGCGACCTGATCTGGGTGTTTTCTGCCTTTTGCTTAATAAATAGGACCCACTTCGACCCTGACCAGGATAAATGAATGAAAGAATGAATTGGAAGTTAGTAGTCACTGATTTTGTCAAGATGTGGAAACAAATGTTCCAAATATGTTATAGCGGCCGTCTCGCCGTGTGTAATGCATCACACAGGACGGGACACTCGCCGTATATCTACAAGACAAATAACTGGGAGGACAGTTTGATTAAAGACGATGAACTACCCCATCACAGATGCAATCACAAGTGGAAAGAAATAATGCGAGACGCTGGCTGGCTGCACCGTTTCCCTACTTCCATCTATTTACCAGCCCTTGCTGCGCCCACATGACAGATGTACCCATATTCGCCGGACTGATTGTGGAGGGCAGAATTGCGAGCTGCGTCTTTTTTCGGGCGCCTTCGTACCGGCACCCGCGTGAACGCCTGTCCTCTGTGTCTTTAACCATTTTGTGCACGATGGCAGAGAAGCAGTCGAGCATTCGTGGAACATTCCAGCATCTATGAATAATAAAACAGGTCATATTGATGTTTGCCTGAGAGATTCAGAGCCTCATTTACTGAGATTCGTTCATTCATTGTGTATTTTACCACCGCTTTGTCCTGGTCAGGGTTGCTGTGGGTCCGATTCACTGGGCGAAAGGCAGGAAACACACCAATCGGGTTGCCAGTTCATTAAAGGAATAACACACACTGATATTTACCAAATTTGGGTGGTCATAATGTTTTGGCTTATCAGTACACACCGATCAGTCATAACATTAAAACCACCTCCTTGTTTCTACACTCACTGTTCATTTTATCAGCTCCACTTACCATATAGAAGCACTTTGTAGTTCTACAATTACTGACTGTAGTCCATCTGTTTCTCTGCATGCTTTGTTACCCCCTTTTATCCTGTTCTTCAATGGTCAGGACCCCCACAGGACCACCACAGAGCAGGTATTATTTAGGTGGTGGATCATTCTCAGCACTGCAGTGACACTGACATGGTGGTGGTGTGTTAGTGTGTGTTGTGCTGGTATGAGTGGATCAGACACAGCAGTGCTGCTGGAGTTTTTAGACACCCTACTGTCACTGCTGGACTGAGAATAGTCCACCAATTAAATATCAACAGCGCCCCGTGGGCAGCGTCCTGTGACCACTGATGAAGGTCTAGAAGATGACCGACTCAAACAGCAGCAATAGATGAGCGATCGTCTCTGACTTTACATCTACAAGGTGGACCAACCAGGTAGGAGTGTCTAATAGAGTGGACAGTGAGTGGACATGGTGTTTAAAACTCCAGCAGCGCTGCTGTGTCTGATCCACTCATATCAGCACAACACACACTAACACACCACCACCATGTCAGTGTCATTGCAGTGCTGAGAATGATCCACCACCTAAATAATACCTGCTCTGTGGTGGTCCTGTGGGGGTCCTGACCATTGAAGAACAGTATGACAGGGGGCTACAAAGCATGCATAGAAACAGATGGACTACAGTCAGTAATTGTAGAACTACAAAGTGCTTCTATATGGTAAGTGGAGCTGATAAAATAGACAGTGAGTGTAGAAACAAGGAGGTGGTTTTAATGTTATGGCTGATCTGTGTATATTAAATAAATAAAACCTACTAACTGACACTTATTTACCTTCCAGATAAAACTGGACGGTTTTCGATACACACAGACCAGACTGTCTGGACCGAGCGTGGACCGAATGACCTCAGAATCTCCTGCAGCAGCTTGCTGGTTCAGATCTGTGAAATGTTCTCAGTCATTATCATCACATCACAGCTCAGATTATCACCACATCACAGAAGCCCCGGTGGAATCGATCGCGTCAAACAAGCCGAGTCTGATCAATGGCTTCGGGTTCAAATTAATCAGAGCGTCTCTGCCAGTCCGATGGAAAGACGTCTTGAGACAGATGCTCGTTACAGCACGCTGAGGAGCTGGAAGGCATTAAATTAGAAGTCCAGCACGGCATAGCGGGGAAGACGGGTCAGATCACCGATGCGGCCACTGTGTTTCATTATGTGTCATTCAGACTGGCATGTGCCCACAATGCCCTGCTGTAATTGCCTGAGGAAGAAAACAAAACGACAGGAAATGGTGAGAAAAAGCAATCAAATACACCTTTTTTTTAGCTGGGCACAGGGAGGGAACACCCTGGACATGGTGCCATTCCATCGCAGGGTTTCGTCCATCCAACGAACTGCCAACCGGGCGATAGCACAGATGAGATTCAAACCTGGATCGCAAAGATGTTGGGCTAACATCGTGTCCACTGTGTGGCTAAATATATGTGGACAACCAACCATGAGTTTGTTAAACGTCCCATTTTCAAACTATAGGCACTAATACTGAGCTGCTTAAGGTGGTTAAGGTACTGGACTAGTAAGCAGAAGGTTGCTGGTTCAATTCCCACCACTGCCAGGTTGCCACCCTTGAGCAAGGCCCTTAACCCTCAATTGCTTGGACTGTATACTGAGGGTCGCTTTGGATAAAAGCGTCTGCTACAGTAAATGCCAAAAATGTAAATTGTCTGTTTTACCACCGCTTTATTCTGGTCAGGGTCACGGTGGGTCCAGTTTGTTGGGTGAAAGGCAGAAAACACACTGGGTAGGTAGCCAGTCTATCACAGGGCAGACACACACAAACACACACACACACACTTGGGGCAATTTTCAGTTGCTTAATTTGGCCTGACTGCACGACTTTGGACTTGTGGGAGGAAACCGGAGCACCTGTATGAAACCCCACACAAACTCCACACGGAAAGGACCTCAGCCGCCGGCCGTTGAACCCAACCCAGGCACTACCCGCTTCGCCACCCTGCCGCCCTCTATAAATGTAATTATTTATTGAAGCATTTCCCCGAAACGCCTGCTCTGTATCATTTCCCATAAATCTTTCATATGACACGGCATGAACGGCTCTTTAGTGCCTGTGCTGGGTGAAAAAAAAAAACTCAGAGGTTCTGCTTCCTTCAGCTCCTTTAGCTTCGGCCTGTAAATGAGCTGCTCAGCGCCTGTAGAATTTTAATAGTCCTCTGTCAATATGTCAGTTAATATTGCTGAATGTCAGGAACTAACTCCAGCTTAATGTTTCCTCCTGCAGGCTTGTTAGGACTGTAAAAATTCAGTGAAATCCAGGGAGCTGCCGCTGGTTTCACTGGATTAAGATAAACAAATCTGACACAAAACTGGTAGAAAACGGTTCTCAACCTTTTTATCAGCCGGGCTGCATCGGTGACCCAGAGCGGCTCCTGAGGGGCGGGGCTCGGGGACTGCTATAGTGTAGAAATACTGGCTGCACTAATGTGTCAGGGGACACAAATGGTGGAAGGGCTACAGGTTAATAACCTGAGGTAAAGGATCGTCAGGCATTTTGGTAAACATGAGCTAAAGTTGGATTTTTTGCTCCGCATCTTCTCAGTTTTTCTCCCAATCTAGTCGTATCCAATTACCCGATTGTGTTATGCTTCCTCTCTACTGATGCTGATCTCCACTCCTGACCGAGGACAGCCGTGACTAACACACTCCGACACGTGTGCAGTAGCTGACCGCATCTTTTCACCTGCAGGTTCATATGGGGCTCAGTCTCAGAGAGTCACACACCGATCCCCAGGCACTATCGATCAGCCAGCAGAGGTCGTAATTGCATCAGTTATGATGAATCCTCTCCAGCAATCCGACCCTGACAGACGAGCCAATTTTGAGATGTCAGCTCTGGTGTGTTAGTGTGTTTTACCACTGTGCCACCTGAGCGGAGATGTTCACAAGTCACAAAATACGAGTTCGAGTCAAGTCGCGAGTCAATATAATCCACACAAAACATATATTGGAAATGTAGCGTAGAAATAAACAAATAATCTGTAAGTTCAGATAAAAAACAACAACATTTGAGATCATTTGAGATGGATGTTCATTTTTTTAGGTAAGGCCAAGTGCCAGACTAAACCTACAAGCATATTTAGTCAACCCGACTCTCATGTGTGGGACGGTGGCTCTGTGGGTAGCGCTGTCGCCTCACAGCAAGGAGGTCCTGGGTTTGATTCCCAGGTGGAGCAGACCGAGTCCTTTCTGTGTGGAGTTGGCATGTTCTCCCCGTGTCTGTGTGGATTTCCTTCCACAGTCCAGGTTAATTGACGCTTAATTGAGTGTGTGTGTGTGTGTGTTTGCTCTGTGATGGACTGACGACTTGTCCAGGGGGTTTAATAACTTTAATATAAAATAAAGTAGTAAAATAAATAAGTAATGAATGACTCTTGTGTTTTAGTGCAACACTGTTTAGGGTGAGATGTTTGTACTGAATGCTCCTGAATGCTTGTAGCATTATTATTAAACCCTAAACTTTAAGAGAATTGTTATTCACCCGTTAAGTTTGAATCAGCTCCTGTCTGTCCACTTAACGATGCTGAGCAGAATTTTAATAGCTGGAAAACAAATCATCCAGCTCCCGACTGCCTGATGTGGCTTATTTTTGTTGTTTATGGTAAAAGGTGAGAAACAGAGAAGCGAAGCTGTTTTGTTCCTTGTCGAGATGAACACAGGTGGCCGAGCAGAACCATGAACGTCTCCAGCAGCTGCTTTAATGCGACGTAACCGTCCGCCAGCCTTGTTTATGCACAGATCTGGATTTAATTTACCTGAAATGCCAAAGCAGTACGACACACAATCTGCTTCTCAACCAGGACTGCCACACTTGCACTAGTTATCAGACTGTAGTCTGCTTCTGCCTGCCATCGTTAATTCCAGGAGAACGTGGAGATGGGGGGTGTTGGTTTACTGTTGGTAAATAAAATCTATTTTATTTTTATCTTATTCACACACATGCATCAGCCCGGAGTCGAGGACAACATACGATTCAGGAACTACAGATACATTAAGAACAGCCTCGTTTGAGAGGCTTATTTCTTCATTTTCACTAATTATTTAATATTGGGTTCCTAAAAGCATGAGACTTAGTGCCAAAGGAAATTCATAGAGATACATTGAGAAAAAGGCTTTTAATAAAATAAGTAATTGGAAAGATGAGTCTTATAATCTAAAAGTCTTTTTAAGTACTGAAGCTCTGGGTCTGTCTGTCTTTCTGTCTGTCTTACTGTCTGTCTGTCTGTCTGTCTGTCTGTCTGTCTGTCTGTCTGTCTGTCTGTCTGTCTGTCTGTCTATCTATCTATCTATCTATCTATCTATCTATCTATCTATCTATCTATTGTCTGTCTGTCTGTCTGTCTGTCTGTCTGTCTGTCTGTCTGTCTGTCTGTCTGTCTATCTATCTATCTATCTATCTATCTATCTATCTATCTATCTATTGTCTGTCTGTCTGTCTGTCTGTCTGTCTGTCTGTCTGTCTGTCTGTCTGTCTGTCTGTCTATCTATCTATCTATCTATCTATCTATCTATCTATCTATTGTCTGTCTGTCTGTCTGTCTGTCTGTCTGTCTGTCTGTCTGTCTGTCTATCTATCTATCTATCTATCTATCTATCTATCTATCTATCTATCTATATGTCTGTCTGTCTGTCTGTCTGTCAATCTACTTATCTATCTAGCTTATCTATCTATCTGTCTATTATCTGTCTGTCTGTCTGTCTGTCTGTCTGTCTGTCTGTCTGTCTGTCTATCTATCTATCTATCTATCTATCTATCTATCTATCTATCTATCTATTGTCTGTCTGTCTGTCTGTCTGTCTGTCTGTCTGTCTGTCTATCTATCTATCTATCTATCTATCTATCTATCTATCTATATGTCTGTCTGCCTGTCTGTCTGTCTGTCTGTCTGTCTGTCTGTCAATCTACTTATCTATCTAGCTATCTATCTAGGAAGTCATTTTTCATGAGCTGGCTTGGTGGGTATGTAAGGTGTGTGATAGGCTGTCTGCACATATGCCTCGTTACTGTCATAGGTAAAAGGGGCGATTTATCAGAGTTGCAAACAGGGATGATTATTGGCTTTCGAGCCAAGGGTGGCAGTATTTCTGAAACTGTGCAGTTTGTGAACTGTTCGTGTGCTGCTGTGGTGAAAGTGTATCATAAGTGAACAAATGCATTTTCTGCTTCATGAAACGGATGGAAGTTGGCATGTCAGGCAAGTTCTACCCTGGCCCCTAATTCCCCAGACTTTAACCCAATTGAGCATCTTTGGGACTTCCTCAATGGTCATGTTCGCTCTGTGGATCGTCCCCCACGCCCCCTCCAGCAGATGTGGGATGCACTGCAGTCAGCATGGCTCCAGATACCTGTGACGACCTACCAGGATCTTATTGAGTCACCCCCAGCCCGTCCAGCTTCTGTCCGAGCTGCACACAGCGGTTAATCTGGATATAAGCTGGTGGTCATAATAATGTGACTCGACAGTGTATAATCATATCTACTTCTCATTTTTTGTTGTATATATCTATAAGTTGCAAAAACCTTATAGCCTTTCACAAGAATGTATACATTTTTCACTTTAACTTTATACCACAGATTTTTTTCCTAAGCTTTTCTCTATTATAAATCTATAATAAGAAAACAGCTACAAGGAAAGTCAATGAACACTTGGTAGGCCGTGTACAGCCTGTATTTTTGGTTTATTAAACACTGTTGATTTTTTTTCTAGAAAGTGCTTAAAATGTGTAACAATAGCCGAAAACCTCCCACTGTTCCGATATCCAGTAAAAGACTCGTTCCTGAGGAAGCATATCTCAGCCCGGAGTGCTTCAGTTCCCGGCGCTGATGCAGTGGCTCTTTGTGAGGCGGCAGACCGAATAACAAACACGCCCGGTGCCGCCACGGCTCCCCGGAGGCCGTTACAGAAGTCTGAACCCGGCTGGAAGTGAAACCAATCGAGTTTACTCTGACGCAGATCTCAGTTGTGCTCCCCATATGATTGGAAATAAAATAATAAAGAAAAACAAGATTTAGTGCTTAGTGTTGATAAATTTTAATGCATGATAAGCTCTCTGGTGCTATTACAAGACTGGAGAGAGAGACAGAGGAAGTTTTCTTTTTCTGGTTGTGTTCTGAACGCTGTTGTGGTATAATGCACCGCGTCTCTATTCCCCGAGTGCTGACGCTTTCCAGTTCAGTGCAGACGGCCAAAAGTGGCTGGTTTGTGCTTCAGCTGAATTTCTATTCACAAATAGAAGCTATTCAGACTCTCAACCAAAATAGCAAATAGGGCTGGATCTATATATAACATGAATATTTGTGGAATGAGACATCCTCGCTCACTAAAGCACCACTTGTTGTCACTTGTTGATGGCGTGTTATTGTTTGTGTTGCATCATGAATTAAAGTGTTACAAAAGGACTTCACTTGCAAATTGCTTCAGATGTGAAGAATTTATGACATCATGATAATTAGATGTGAAGTACGTCTGTGTAGGAGACACCATCGTACCCTCGCTCCACAAACCTCATGCCTTGTGTTCCTCTGATTTGTTTGATTGCATTTAGAGAAACGAAGCGTTCCTAAGCAAGGACGACGTCCCGAAAAACGTAAAAGCTAAGAATCAAGGACGCATCAAGTATTATTTTAGGATGAACCCAATGTTCTGATAAAACAACACAATATTCCAGGATTTCTGTAGATTTGCTGCAAATAAAAATCAAATGAAATTAAGTCAAGGTTTATTTGTCATGTACATAATCATACACAGCACAACTGACGCTTATCCAGTTAGGGTGGCAGGGGGGTGCTGGAGCCTATCCCAGCTTTTCAATGGGCGCAAGGCACACAGTAACACCCTGGATGGGGCGCCAGTCCATCGCAGGACAGACACACACACACATCCACACACACACACACTCACCTATAGGGCAATTCAGTGTCTCCAAGTAACCTGACTGCATGTTTTTGGACTGTGGGAGGAAACCCACGCAGACACATGGAGAACATGCAAACTCCGCACAGAAAGGACCCGGACCGCCCCGCCTGGGGATCGAACCCAGGATCTTCTCCTTTATGTAAAAAGTGTACAACAAATAGATTAATTAAAATAGAGAATCTGACCCAGATCTCAACTGTGCTATCGGCCTGCTGGGCGTCTTTGTTGGCCGACGGATTGGCGCCCTGTTTAGGGTGTTCCTTCTTTGCGCCCAGTGTTTCCTGTCACGACCAGCGATAAAGCCGTTTATAGGACTAAAAGTCTCTGATAGGGCCAGATGTAGCCTAGTGGTTAAGGTACTGGACCAGTGATCAGAGGGTCGCTGGTTCAAGCCCCACCACAGCCAGGTTGCTGCTGTTGGGCCCCTTAACCCTCAATTGCTCAGACTGTATACTGTAACAGTAATGAAAGTCGCTTTGGATAAAAGCGTCTGCTAAACGTCATACAGGCACCTTTACCAGCCAAAAGAGGATCCAATTTAACCTTCCTCAGGCACAGCGGGGCAGCACGGTGGCTCGGAGGGTAGCACTGTCGCCTCACAGCTAGAAGGTCCTGGGTTTGATTTCCAGATGGAGGGGTCTGGGTTTTTCTGTGTGGAGTTTGCATGTTCTCCCCGTGTCTGTGTGGGTTTCCTCCGGGAGCTCCGGTTTCCTCCCACAGTCCAAAGACGTGCAAGTGAGGTGACTTGGAGATACAAAATTGTCCATGTGTTTGAACCGATGAATCTTGTGTAAGCAGTAACTACCTGCCATTCATATTACCAAAGTGTGTAAAACATGACGGTAAAATCCTAATAAATAAATAAATGTGGCCCCTGTACCGACCTGTGGAATGTGGACGTCTACCTTCCCCCCGAGATCTCTTTAAAAGCGTTTTTAAAAAATCCATTTGCTTAAACGGGAAGACATATTAACAGCTAAGCAGCAGTTAATGAAATTATAGGTACATCAATATTCAATTTGCTGTGCATTCTGGAACTCGGCTTGATTAAATGTAAAATTATGAGACAAGCCAGCAGCGATCGTTGCTCGTGTGATGGATCGAGCTTCCTTTTCTTCAGTAGAAAATCCTGGTGCTTCATATCATTCCTTATAATTCTGGTATTGTGATAATAATCCAGTACATCGAATTGCAGTTCACATTATGAATGTGTTTCATGGCGCTCATCCTAAAACGTCATTAGATGCGGCTGGTAATGCTGTTTTCTCCGCTAAGATTAAGCACAGCCAGGCTGGCATACAGCGTTTTACTGATGTGCTTTCACTATAATAGTGAATAATTGATTCTCTCTTCTGTTTCTTCCATAGAAAACAGGTTGGCACCTTACAGTGGAATCCGTTACGCTATTCGAGGCCTGCTGTGCATCTTACAATCACATGACATTTTCTAATGTTACCGTAAAAGGAAACTAAACAGAGATTAAATCTGTGCGGACAGAGTCAAAAGTTGCATTAGTTACACTTGTGTGTGTATATACAGGTGCAGGCAATTTCACTGCATGCCTTAAAAGTACATGGAACAGTTGGCTCTTACCAATGTGGCAAGAAAAACCCAAACCCTCATCTTCTCTCCAAAAAGCCAAAAGTCAGCAGTTATGTGATCTTTATACAGCGACCAGGCATAACATTATAAGCACTGACAGGTGAAGTGAATAACACTGATCATCTCTTCATCACGGCACCTGTTAGTGGGGGGGATATATTAGGAAGCAAGTGAACATTTTATCCTCAAAGTTGATGTTAGAAGAAGGAAAAATGGGCGAGCGTGAGGATCTGAGCGAGTTTGACGAGGGCCAAACTGTGATGGCTTGACGGTCAGAGCATCTCCAAAACCGCAGCTCTTGTGGGGTGTTCCCGGTCTGAAGTGGTCAGTATTTATCAAAAGTGGTCCAAGGAAGGAACAGTGGTAAACTGGCGACAGGCTCATTGATGCACGAGGCTGGTCCGTGTGGTCCGATCCAACAGACGAGCTGCTGTAGCTCAAATTGCTGAAGAAGTTCATGCTGGTTCTGATAAAAAGGTGTCAGAATACACAGAGCATCACAGTTGCAGGGCTGTTTTGGCAGCAAAAGGGGGACCAACACAATATTAGGAAGGTGGTCATAATATGATCATGTTATGCCTGATCGCACACATTAAGACATGTTTGCATGAAGAACGGTACAAAATAACACAACATTACAAAATGGTAAATGCTTTACTGTCCCAACGTTGTTTGGAATGTGTTGCTGGAATCAGAAGGTTGCCTGTTTAAGCCCCACCATCAACAGTCTTAAACTGTGGGACACTAAACAAGGCCCTTAACCCTCAATTGCTCAAAATGTATTCAGTTATAATTGTGGGTCGCTTTGGACAAAGGTGTTTGCTAAATGCTACAAAAGTAAATGGCAACAGTATGTTTTTTGTATTTTTTTGTTCTTTCCATACTGTCCCAACTTTCTCTGATTTGGGGTTGTTATGGGGTGGCCAACAAGCTTGGTGGCTTGGTGGGTAGCACTGTTGTCTCACAGCAAGAAGCTCCTGGGTTCGATTCCTGGGTGGAGCCGTCCGGTAAACAGTATGTTTTTTTATTTGCATTTTTTATACTGTCCCAACTTTTTCTGATTTGGGGTTGGCCCCATAGGGCATTTGTAGCCTAGCGGTTAAGGTATTGGACTAGTAATCAAAAGGTCGCTGGTTCAAGCCCCACCACTGCCAACAAGGCCCTTAACCCTCAATTGCTTAGACAATATACTGCCACAGTACTGTAAGTCGCTTAGGATAAAAGCTTCTGCTAAATGCTGAACAACAAGCTCATGGTTATGTGCTGTTGGCTTGGTGGGTAGCACTGACGCCAGTCCGGGTCCTTTCTGGAGCTCTGGTTTCCTCCTACAGTCCAAAGACATGTACGTTTGATAAATTGGAGATACAAAATTGTCCATGACTGTGTTTGACATTAAACTTGGACTGATGAATTATGGGTAACCTGTAATTACCCCTCCTGTCACGAATGGAACCAAAGTATAAAACACGACCTTCAAAATCCGAACACACTAACAAATACAGTGAAGAAATTCTTTGTACTTGATTATTTTCCTCCTCTGATAAGAGCGACTGAATAGTTTGTAAATTCTGCACAAGGCGACGCTGATAAGCAGAAGTCATGACGGGCCGTTGACATTTCCGGAGTCGGTACGGAGGCGAGGCTTTGGTCCCGTTTTGTTGTCATGGTAACTGCAGGTACTTCCTAAGCTGAGCTACGTGTGCAGACTCACATTAGGATGATTAAAGCGATGCCATTAGGCTTCCGCGCTCCTAATCGGATAAGCAGTGAAATTTAATTATAGGGTGTCATTTGTTGCTACAAGTCAGCTTGAAGTTGAGCGGTACGGGGAACAGAGGAAGTGCGCGTCAGCTGCACTGCACCAGTAAAACATCCCAGTGAGATTTACTGCATGTTCTTTTGCTCCACGATACTCATGAAGGTCTTAATGGATGTTGTAATCAGGACGAGTGGAGGGTAAACAAGCAGATGAATCGGCTCTCGGAGCGAGATCGGTGCCTGATGATCGTGTCAATGAGGCATCGGCAGAGTTCGTACTGGAACCAGTTCTCATTAAGTGGAATTGATTCCTTTTTAAAGCCCATAACTTGGTCCCTCGTGTGGCCTGAACGGGCTTCCGGTTTCAAGCCTATTGAAAACATTCGGGATGAATTAGAATGTCTAACATGACTGAACTTGCCTATTACCTGAAATTCTCTTCCAAATGTCATGGACAGTCCTTCATTGGGGGCTGTAATGGTCACATAGGGTGGAGGACCTGCTCTTGGTTTAATGCCTCTATTTGGTTGTCCACATATTTCTGGCCATGTAGTGTACAAACACTATTTACAACTTTCTGTCTATCTATCTGTCTATCTGTCTGTCTGTCTATCATTTATTTATCATCTATCTGTCTGTCTGTCTTTCTATCTGTCTGTCTTTCTATCTATCTGTCTTTCTATCTATCACCTGTCTGTCTGTCTGTCTGTCTGTCTGTCTGTCTGTCTGTCTGTCTGTCTGTCTGTCTATTTATCTATCTGTCTTTCTGTCTGTCTATCATTTATCTATCTATCTATCTATCTATCTATCTATCTATCTATCTATCTATCTATCTATCTATCTATCTATCTATCTATCTATCTATCTATCTATCTATCTATCTATCTATCACCTGTCTGTCTGTCTATCTGTTTATCTATCTATCTGTCTTTCTGTCTGTCTATCATTTATTTATCATCTATCTGTCTGTCTTTCTTTCTATCTATCACCTGTCTGTCTGTCTATCTGTCTGTCTGTCTGTCTGTCTGTCTGTCTGCCATATAGTGTATAAACAATTTTCTATTTATACAGATATTAAAGGCCACATTGGGTCCAGCTGGCAGATTGAATACCCAGGATATGTCTGGACAGGGGTACTCAATAGGAAACATTTTGTACCCCTCTCACCTCCTGTACCTCAGACGAGTTGGAACGGTACATCATTGGCTTGATTGGAGGCAATTATTACAAGACTAGACATCCTGGTAAGTACCAGCTAGAGACGGATGACGTGTTTGGTGACTAATTCCGTTTACTCAGTGCAGTTCTGTTCCTGTAACCATTCCTCCACCATCACTGGTTTATTTTTTACTCCCTGATGCCCGTAAACACTGTAATGGACGCTGCGGTTATGAGAAGCGGTGTGTAAATGAGAAAGCAGACCGGCTCTCTCGGAGCGAGATCACTTCCTGATGATCGTTCATGTCAGTGAGGCAGCAGCAGCACAGTCAGTACTGGAATGAGGGCTCATTAAGTGCTGTTGGGACTGATGGTGGTTAAGACCTTGTAATCCTCTCCTGCTATTTAATAAACCCACAGAAGATCTGAGCGTCCGCTCTCGCTGCTCTTCTAAACGTTCTCTCTGTGCGAGGATGCTTTGTAGATTTCTGTTTTCCTCAGGGAACTTTAGCAGCTCCATCACCGTGATGATGATTTATACTGAAATCTGCTGCAATTTCTTCATTTATTTATCATTGCTTTAATCTGGTCAGGCCTCGACCATCGACCAATCAACTCTCTTCCTGACAAAGCCAAAAGTGTCTGTATGTAGACGCCTGACCGGCTTATAGTACCACTAGGGATTCGAACCCGTGTCCCTGCATTTGTGGACTAGAGTAGTTTGAACTTTCACATAATAACTATATCCAAAAGTATGTGGACACCTGACTATGAACTTGTTAACCCACTAGTTTTTTTTAGGATGGATGTTCACTATCTGTCTGTCTGTCTGTCTATCTGTCTGTCTGTATGTCTGTCTGTCTGTCTGTGTGTCTATCGATCATCTATCTATCTATGTCTGTCTGTCTATCTATTTATTATTTGTCTGTCTGTCTGTCATCTATCTGTCTGTCTATCTGTCTGCCTACAACACATTTATTTGTATGTCTGAATCTATCATCTGTCTATCTGTCTATCTATCTGTCTGTCTGTCTGTCCGTCTATAAGTCTGTATGTCTGTCTATCTGTCTGTCTGTCTATCTATCTCTCTATCTATCATTTATTTGTCTGCCTGTATCTATCATCTGTCTATCTGTCTGTCTGTCTGTCTGTCTGTCTGTCTGTCTGTCTGTCTGTCTGTCTGTCTGTCTGTCTATAAATCATTGCAGTCTGTTTTTTTAATCTGAAGTGTAATTGTAGTTTGTAATGTTTCAGAATGTGTTGTATTTTACCCCCTGTGTTCTACAGTCTGGTTCTTTGTTCTGCTTGGTTTCCAGATGTTGACATCTGCTCCTCATTCTCAGCTCAGAAAACGTCCATCAGTCCATGAATAATAACGACACGTTTACTCCGCGTGTCCTCCTGACTCCTTAATGTCCTCATTACTCATAATTATCTGCAGCACGTTTCACAAGCTGCATGTCAGACCTGCACCGTATCCATCACCACCGCCGCCGCCGCGTCCTACACGTGGGCGTCCGGCTCTCTCTGAGTTTTCATCTGTACATCAGCTGTGATACGCTGTAGAGAATCACCATGCAGCAGGTGGATTCTGTCCCGGACCCGAATGACACACTGAGCTGTGATGGTTCAGAGGGACTTACAGGATCAGTGGTGAGAGATTTAACTGAGCCCTGGATCTCTGAGGCAAAGATCAGCAGATTTGTAGTTCACATCCCAAAAGCTGGTGTCATTTATAGCAGGTCTGTTTTGCTACACACACACACACACACACACACACAAACACACACATACACACACACACACACACACACACACCATCATATTTTCACTGTGTGTGTGACTGGAAAAGCCAAAACCAGAGATCAAATGTGTGTGAACATCTAATCATCATATGCTGGAACGTCCATGGGCTTATAAATTAGACTGCTGGAGCACCATGCATTTATAATTCATTCATTCATTTATTTATTCATTCATTCATTTGTTCATTTATTTATTTGTTAAATTATTAATTCTTTGTTTCATTTGTTCTTTCATTCATTCATTCATTCATTCATTCATTCATTCATTCATTCATTCGTTCATTTATTTATTTGTTTATATATTTATTCGTTTTATCATGTATTCATTCATTCACGTATTCATTTATTTATTCAGTCATTCATTTGTTCATCGATTCATTTATTTGTTTATTCATCTATTCATTCATTATTTAGTTTATTTATTCATTTATTTGTTCACTCATTTATTTATTTGTTCATTTGTTCGTTAATTTATTTGGTCATTAATTTATTTGTTCATTTATTCCTTTATTCGTTCATTCATTCATTTGGTAATTTGATCACTAATTAATTAATTAATTTATTTATTTATTTATCCATTCATTCATTTATTTGTTTATTCATTCATTATTTCAGATATTTATTAATTCATGTATTCATTCAATTATTCATCCATTCATTCATTTTTTCATTCATTGATTCAGATATTTGTTTATTCATGTATTCATTTATTTATTCAGTCATTCATTGGTTTGTTCATTCATTTATACATTCTTTCATTCATTTTTTATTCGTTTATTCATGTATTCTTTAATTTATATATTCATTTAATTGTTCATTCATTCATGTATTCATTCATTTATCTGTTCATAAATTTTTTTATTCATTCATTCATTCATTCATTCGTTCATCCATTTATTCATTATGTGTTTTACCGCCGCTTTATTCTATTCAGGTTTGCGGTGGGTCAAATTCTCTGGGCACAGGGTAGAAAACACCCCAGAAACCCCAGTCCATCACAGAGCACACACACACACACACACACACACACACACACACCTAGGGGCAATTTTGTATCTCCAATTAACCGGATTGCATGTTTTTGGACTGTGGAAGGAAACCAGAGCAGACACAGGGAGAACATGCCATCACCACACAGAAATGATCCCAGACCGCTCCACCCTGGTAATCAAACCCAGGACCTTCCTGTTCTGAGGTAACAGTGCTGCCCACCGAGCTGATTTCTAATTAGAGAAGCAGATTTAAATCCATGTGTTTAGTTTTAGTGCATCAGTGCTGCTGGATGTCTTTTATTCCTCTCTGATAGTGAATTAGAACGAGAAACATTTCCAGCCAACTGTTGTGCCTCTTCATTGTCAGGCAGTGATGGTTAACAGCTGTCACTCGTGCCACACTGATTATGCCAGTGTTATGCAAATGTGGCACAATAAGAACCGACACAAAAACACGTTATTAGGGGCAACTGGCAGTAGAATGTGTGTTTGGTACCAAGAAAACGTACCTAACAGCGGCACATTCCACAACATAGTGAGGTTGCCTTCGAAACAGCAGAAAAGCTGCTATTATTTATAAAAACAAATAATTTTCATTCCTTTGGCAGACAAGGTGCAAGTAGCAGATGTAAGATCTCACTGAGCTTTGCCAGTTGGCACGACGTTTGGAACAGAGCACCCGCTCAGGCTGAAGAATACACATTTGTTTTCACACCGCTGGTACCATCCAGTCGGACTTGTTAGACACACGCCGAGAGAGCGGGTTTAACTTTCAGACCATGTGGCCCAATGAATTCTAACGGGCACCAAATGAACAGTTTCAGGCGGGCAGACACGTCTCGTCTGCACAGATTGAAAACATAAAACTTCTTTATGATGTTTCGGGTTTAAATTAGGATGCAAATCGACTGCGGCGGTAATTCGGTGCATTTGTGTGATAATGAAGGCTGTAAAGACACAGAGTTGTGCAGATAAAAATAAGACGAGTAAGAAATATCACAAGAGTAGATTGTTTATAAGCAGAAGAGGTAGTTATATATATATATATATATATATTGTATATACATACATAAGCATAAATAAATACATATAGATAGATAGATAGATAGATAGATAGATAGATAGATAGATAGATAGATAGATAGATAGATAGATAGATAGATAGATAGATAGACAGACAGACAGACAGACAGACACATAGAGAAATAAATCCCCAGACATTTATATTTTCGGCATTTAGCAGACGCCTTAATCCAAAGCAACTTACAGTACAATTACAGTATACAGTCTGAGCAATTAAGAGTTAAGGGCCTCGCTCAAGGGCCCAACAGCAGCCACCTTGTAGTGGCGGGGCTTAAACCAGCAACCTTCTGATTGCTAGTCCAGTACCTTAACCACTAAGCTACGGCCTACCTACGACATGTACATTTTTACATTTGCAGCTTTTAGCAGACGCCTTTATCCAAACCGCCTTACTGTGCAGTGATAGTATACAGTCTAAGCAATTGAGGGTTAAGGGCCTTGCTCAAGGGCCCAACAGCAGCAACCTGGCAGTGGTGGGGCTTGAACCAGCGACCTTCTGATTACCAGTCCAGTACCTTAACCACTAGGCTGCGGCTCGCCTTTCAGTACACGGAGGGAGACGTTAGCTGGCGTGCTAGTGGGTTGTGATGCCTCACCCCGTCGGTTTGAATGGCCTGAAGCTAACTGTGTTAGCTTAGTAAGCTAAATCTACATTGACGTAATCTCTGTATAAGTAGTGTGTCTAAACAATCTTATTGAATCCTCTCTAGCAGTAGGCAGCGAGGCAGCTCACTAGGCGTCTCCAGGAGTAGGTCCTCCTAGCACCCGCACAGGCTTCTTCACTAGTCACTATTCCGTTTCGGGGAGCCCCCCTCGGGCCTGACGCGTCAGCTCGATTTTTCTGCGCCACTAGTGACTCCATTACACCCTGATGGGAATGCAATTGGGGATAAAGGGAATACAAGCGCTTCACACGGTGACACAGCAAAACGCAGACAGGCAATCTAGTCTGATAAAGAGGGCTCTTCTGTCGCTCCGGAGTCCTCCAGGATGCTTTTACAGGACTCGCCTGGCGCAGACTCACCCACACGTTAGTGGGCAACAAACACCGAAGCTTTAGGGGGACATGAAGCAAATTGTGTTTTTGACACAATCATTTATGGTGTTTTTATACCTGTACCGCGGGCGCCAAACACGTCTGGGCTTCAGGGATGAAAACATGAAGTTATTCTCAGACTGTTTCCAGGTTTTTTGGCTTCATTCATGACAAAATAATTAACTTCGCTTCTCTGGGAGGAAATGTAACTAAATTTCATCACACCGCGAGTGTTTGTAAGGTCAGGCATGGTGTGCTGGTAAATCTAGCTCACAGTCAGCATTCCAGTGTGTTCTAAAGCTGCTGTCATGTTAAAAATAGGTTTTATTTTCCTGTTTTTTGTTTCCAGATAGTTGAAAATGTTCTACCCGATATTGTGCAGGAAGCTTGCTGATGCCTATTAAAAGTTGCTAAGTGCGATGAAAATGCCAAATATGATGTGATCTGTATATTTATTTATTCATTAATTAGGATTTTAATGTCATGTTTTACACTCTTTGGTTACATTCATGACAGAACAGGTAGTTACTGCTTACACAAGATTCAAGGTTGAGCCCAACAGCAGCAACCTGGCACTGGTAGGGCTTGAACCAGTGACCTTCTGATTACTAGTCCAGTACTTTAACCATTAAGGATACGACTTGCCCATTTACATAAACCTACATAAATACATATTTACAGATACATACATTTATAAAAGGGTCAGTGGTAGTGTAGTAGGTACAGCTTTGGTTGAGCTCTGCCATATATATACACTGATCAGCCATAACATTAAAACCACCTCCTTGTTTCTACACTCACTGTCCATTATTATCAGCTCCACTTACCATATAGAAGCACTTTGTAGTTCTACAATTACTGACTGTAGTCCACCTGTTTCTCTGCATACTTTATTAGCCCCCTTTCACCCTGTTCTTCAATGGTCAGGACCCCCACAGGACCACCACAGAGCAGGTATTATTTAGGTGGTGGATCATTCTCAGCACTGCAGTGACACTGACACGGTGGTGGTGTGTTAGTGTGTGTTGTGCTGGTATGAGTGGATCAGACACAGGAGCGCTGCCGGAGTTTTTAAACACCTCACTGTCACTGCTGGACTGAGAAAAGTCCACTAACCAAATATATTCAGCCAACAGCGCCCCGTGGGCAGCGTCCTGTGACCACTGATGAAGGTCTAGAAGATGACCGACTCAAACAGCAGCAATAGATGAGCGATCGTCTCTGACTTTACATCTACAAGGTGGACCGGAGTGGACAGTGAGTGGACATGGTATTTAAAAACTCCAGCAAATCAAAATAAGACTGCTATTACATCCATGGCCCTCACTAATGTATGTAAACTTTAGCTGTACTTTGTACCCTAATTCATTATTATTTTAGACCCAAAGCTCAAGTCCGGCTCTCTGCTTTGCTACGCAGGTGTAGAACTGAATGCAGGAACGGGGCGCCTCACTTCACCTCACTCACCTATTCTCCTGTAATAAAGGCTGTAATAGGATTTTAGGAAAGCTCCTCTTCCTTTCACGTTACCTTTTTGTGTAATGAGATAAGAGAAGAGCGAGCTGAAGAATGAATGACTGCTCTTTTACTCTTTTGCTGGACTGAAAGCTGACAGAACCTTGATATGAACATTTCACCTGATATGAAAATTACCTCCTGAATGTATCGGTCCCGGGAGCTTTATTGGGCTCATATTAGCAGATAAATGACCGGTATGAAAAGAGGACTTTTCTTAACTGTAGGATTATCACAGTGCTCACTGGCTGAGAGACCTGGACGGCTGTTCATTAAAGGTTATAAGTGCTTTAGCTTGATCTGAGCAAGTAGAAGCACCATCACTTATAAATGTGTTTTATGTTGTATTAACGACTGACAAAGATCAAGACAATTTCTTCTCATTTCCACTGCCAGAGCAACACTTGTAGCGCTTTCCCACCAAAAGAACTCTTTTCTGTTCAGGTTTCTTCGAACCTTGGTGCTTTGTAGAGAACCGACCCTCGTTTCCACCAGTTTTTGGGAACCAAGCCTGTGTCATCAACGGTGGGAGTTACACAACAAAAGTAAAGAGCAGTAACGTGATGGCGGAACGTGTAGATTACCTGTGGGGATTTGTGCTGTTGTTACAGATGTTCGTTTTTATGCAAAAAGCATCGATCAGCAATCGGTGATGAGAAGACGTAGTCGTGTTTGTCGCAGTTGTTGTTTTCTTCAGTTCATTGATGTGAGCAGCGTTTTGTGCTTCGCACAAGGGGGGTGGTTAGTGAAAGGGTTAACAGTGTACCTAGGTAGCTTGAGTTATCTGTGCGATGTTATATAATAGTTAACCGCTGGAACGTTCCATTACAGAACAAGCTGTATTGTTTCTGTAATTGTCGCCCCATCTTCAGGCATCGGGCCCCCTACTGTCATGCTTCTCTTTTGACTTAAGCATCTACACACACCAACATCCAACTCCCCACACACACACACACAAACACACACACACCTGTGCTGCTTTGTTGACTTTTGACTGAGCAGTATTTTGATAAAAGTGAAAATGTAAAGAGGTTTAAAAACCTGTGTGATTAATTTCTTGAATTTATTAATATAGTTATTATTCAGCAAGTTATTTTTAATGGTTTTATATTATTAATTCAGAGACACGTCGACACGTCTGAGACACCATCTGAGACACACAAAGTATTTGACCCTCACACTCCATCACTAATTATTCAGCTCTCTGTATTTATAGACGATAACAGCTCTGTAGAGGCTCTGCTTTTCAACAAGTAAATTACTGGCTTGTTCTGACAGGGTGCTGTCCTTGTGCCCGTCTGCATGCTGGATAAAGTCTGTGGTGATTTTTTTTTTTATAATCTGAATCTACACGTCATTTCAGGACACGCTGTTAGGCTTCATGAGCAAACTGTGTAAAAAAATCACAAATCACAAACACAATTCAAGTTTCGTTATTCTGCCATGTTGTTCACTTTGTTTCTCCAAAGGAGCGCTGCCAATCAGATTCACCAGTTCATCAGATTCACCAGTTCATGTTTTCTATTCTTCTAATATTCTAAGCTGTAAAAATGAAGTTTAAAGGTCCGGTTATGCCACTGTAGTTTAGTAAGCATTTAGGTTAAACATCTACATAACTACAGCTACATTAGTTAACGTTTTAAGCTATCCTTTAGGCCAGGGGCCACACTTGCATTATGTATGTATTATGTATGAGGCCAAATTCTGTGTTTGGTGTCAAAAAGCCAAATTTATCCTGTATATTTATAATGTATATCTACATTTATATTGTACTCCTTTACCACAGACACGGCCTCATAATACAAGAGACGTACCGGCTTCTCTTCTTGAAGCACAAACTTGTTTTCACTTTCACATCTTTCATTAACTTGTTGGAAAACCGCCTCAGTTAAACGCTGATGTAGAAACACTGCCGTCTAGTGGCGGGATGCGGTCACTTTGTGGGTCAAAAAATCGGCATGCACTGTGGGAGATGCAGTTTATGTACGATTTTACAGTGTATTTTAAGACGATCGTACGTCATTCAAGCTCTTGCCTTGAGTTGTCACATGTGCTCCAGGCCTTTCAAAGAGGAACAGTCCCTATTATATCTGGTTCCTCTTAAGCTTTCTACCTTGTAATACGAGGGTTCTTCATAAAGTTTCTGCACTTTTTTAAACCTTTTTAAAACATCTACTGATACACATCATCATCACATGAAAATCTTCGTCCCCTTAGAGCTTCTTTGAGCGTCCAAAAAGGTGGAAATCAGATGGAGCTAAATCCGGACTATAAGCGTCTCTCAGTCTCTCGGACATGACCGACTATTCCTTCTCCCTCACTGCTTCTAACCAAGAAATAAAAGTGAGGAAATTTTTGAAGATCCCTCGTGTTTTCCCGTGCCATCGTCGCCCAAGGCTTCACATCAGGAGTTTCTGGTCCTTACACGTCCTTTGTAAAAAGTGCTAAACAAATAAATCTGACTGGACTGAACCTACATTGTCATTTGCAAACTAATTCTGCTTTAACAAGCTTCGTAGACACAATTTAACATTCTAAAATCAATTTAAGGGACAAAGCCAGGTCTTTTGTGTACACAAATCATTAGCCTGAGGTTTTAATCTATCTGAGTTGCGAGTAGCACGCTACACTAATGGCTCTGTTGCTTAAATTGATGTCCGTACAGACACGGTTTGACAAGTTTGGTGTGGAGGACCTGCGATGCCCTGCACTCAGACCTGACCTGAACTCATCTAAACACATTTAGAATAACTGGAATGCCAATTCCAAGACAAACCTTCTGTTTTTCTATTTTATTTATGCATTTTCTCCTATTTTTCTGCTGATTTAGCGTAGTCAATTTGTCTTCCGCTGCTGGTAGATCCCTGATTGCAGTCGAGGTGGGTATATTGATGCTCACGGCTCCTCCGACCCGCGTGCAGCCCTTAGCGGAACCCTTTTTCACCCATGCACTCTGCACATGCGCCTCTCTATCTGCCAATCAGGGTCCTTACACAGTGTTACACCAACATCTGTCTGGTCATCCCGCCCTAGCAGAAACGTGTCTGCTACAGGCACTGCCAATTATGCCCGCTAGATGGCGCCCAGCTGACCGGTGGCAACGCCGAGTTTCAAACCGAGGAGTTCAGAATCTCAGTGCTGGTGTGCTAGTGGAATATCCTGCTGCACCAACTGGGCACCTTGACTAAATTATAAATGCTATTTTGAACCAATGGGCACAAATCCTGCCACTAAAGAACTTGTGGAAAGTTCTTCTGGAAGCATGATGGCTCCAACTCCAAAGAAAAGTCAGTGGTTTGGAAAGGGGATGCCCACCAAGGTCATGGTCAAGCGTCCACATATTTTTGGCCCTATACTGTCCTTGAAGTGCACTTGTTGTAGATTAACTGTTGCTTAAAGCCACAAGTTATAAAATTGAACCGCAATTTATCACAGTGCATGTTGTCATTTTTAAATTAAGGCATTTAAGCTAGAAATCACTATTACAGTTCTGATTTCTTTAACACTTCCAGGCTTCAGTGAAATGTCACAGACCCTGTAAATCCCAGTGAGAAAATCTGGCTAATAAGCCCTCAGCCAATGATTGCACTGACCTGCGATGGCTGCCGCTGTTCATTCTAAGGAGCCCAATTAGACCCGAAAGAGACGGAGCCGGGATCCTCTCTGGCCCTCGGCAGCGTATGGCTGTGTCATGATTAAAACATACCTCATTATTTCAGTAGCAGTCAGGTTAATGGCTGCTGGAAGAACCGTGTGCAAAATCTACAGAAGACAGGATGAAATTCGGTCTGTAGGAGCGCTGGGAGGACAATTTGTTTCTGTCCGTGCTAATTAGACCCTCTTCACGGAGGCTTGTCACCCATCATGGATTCTGGCGGATATAAACACGCACTATATGCACCTATAACAGCCTCCACTCTTCTGGAGAGCGATTCCACATTTTGGTGAGTGTTTGGGAATCAGTGCCTGTTCATTCAATGTGGGTGAGCTGGGTGAGAAGGCTTGGCTCACAACCGTTGTTCCAATTCATCCCAAAGTGGGTTTTGGGTTAGAGGCCTGTGTAAACCACATCAAATTTATCAACCACGTCTTTATGGCTCCTGCTTTGTTCACAAGGGTGCAGTCATACTTAAACAAGTCAAAACCTACTTTTCCAAAATGTTGCTACAAACATAGAAGAATTTAATTATTTAGATAATTAATGTTGTATTTATGTCAGCAGTGTTTATAGATGAAACACCTGAATCATAAAGGACGTCCACACAGTATTCATAATGAGTTTTCTTGTTTACAGTCGGATCCTGTCTGTGCTAATTAGAAGCTTGTCACCCATCATGGACTCATATATAAATAAACACTGTATGCACCTATAACACCCATGTCACGGCAGAAAAACAAATGATGCCCTTCATATAAACTGTATAAACTGTCTTAAGCTCCACAGCAAATCTTCAAAGCATGCCAATCATTCGTACCAGTTCAGGCCTCCATCCATCAGCACTGTGGCATAATTTCACCCTAATCATAGAATCTCTAAGCTGCCACCATCCATCGCTGAGCCTTTACTGTTGCGATGCTGGTGGTGCTCGCAGATCGTGTCGTTTACAGGAGAAAAGGATTGTTAATGTTTCATCTAAGCTGTTACTCTACAGTTTCCTGTCTTTTTAATCCCATCTCGCCCACCGACATGATCCAGAATGGAGGAGGGCTGGCTGGTAGCCAGTGGATGATAGCCAAGACTGACAAAGCTGATTTCCAGCATCCACATGTCAGCTGAAATCTCACAATTTAATTACCGTTGCTGCCAATGCACCAATGCTGGGGCAAAATTTGCATTTGAAAATACTGATGCTGAAACTTGTAAACTATACTTTCTAAAGATTTTTATATTAGGGTAGTTGTAGCCTAGTGGTTAAGGTACTAGACTAAGGCCCCACCACTGCCAGGTTGTTACTGTTGGGCCCTTGAGCAAGGCTCTATCCAGTTGTTTACAACCCTACAGTGTAAATAAAGGTGTGAGTCTGTCTGTCTGTCTGTCTGTCTGTCTGTCTGTCTGTCTGTCTGTCTATCTATCTATCTATCTATCTATCTATCTATCTATCTATCTATCTATCTATCTATCTATCTATCTATCTATCTATCTATCTATCTATCTATCTATCTATCTATCTATCCAGTTGTTTACAACCATGCAGTGTGAATAAAGGTGTGAGTCTGTCTGTCTGTCTGTCTGTCTTGGTGATCCAGCTTCATGCTTAGTGTTTCCAGAAGGCAGTGTACTCACTGCAAACCTGACCAGGATAAAGCGGTTGATGACAATGAATAAACAAATGAACCCAACCACATTGTGTATCCAGTAACAACAGCACACATCATTTTTTCTGGCTGTAATTCAGGTGAATGAGGAGAATGAATGAACAGAATGACACTGATGAATTACAGCCACTGTGTTTTTTACAGTCATTGTTGATCTGCCTTTAAACAGCACCAAGAAAACAATGTGCCATATTATACATTCAGTTCAACAACAATAGTGTCACAATACATAATCCGCTTGTTCAGTATTATAGGTCTTTTGTAAATAGGTGAGCCGTTTCCTAATAGCATCAACAAACATTAATGCATTAAAAGTGTGACCAGTAATTAAAACTTCATGTCTGTTGTTCTGTACTGACATAATTTTCAGGTACTGAAGGGAGCAACTTCATTTACTGACAGCGCTCGGTCTCATCAGCCATCTCATTTCAGTAAATATCCTCACTGACCGCAGTGATCCATTGTCCAGCCAGAGTTCAGGCTCATGCCATTATTTCTATGTTAAAACAGCCTATCGGACACACACAGCAGGCAGCACTGTGTCCTCGACCGATCGAGCTGCCGAGTGCGCTTATAAAACACAGGAAAAAACAGGTACCACTAAATGCTAATCCTATTCATACGGGCAGCTCCAGCTGTTTAATTTCTCTCCATTCAGGTAATTTCAGCTGCTTTTTTCCTTTGCATTTAAATAGACACACATGTGAATAGACACACATTATACCTACAATGAAAGGGTCAAGGAAAAGTGCTACAATTAGTTCATCAAAACAAAAAATGGAACAAAAATAGGATAGTTGGAATTATAGGTTGTTTTTACTCTTGAGGCTCTATTTCGGGTGATAAGGTGGCTCGGTGGGTAGCACTGCCACCTCACAGCAAGATGGTCCTGGGTTTGAATAAATATTGTACATATTTAAATTCGTTTTTTTGTGTAGGTAACACGGTAGGTGTAGTAATGTTGTTGTTTTCATGTTTGACCGGTCCTAAGTATCTTGGCCTGTGTAGCATTTGTTTAGGAAATTTGCCGAGAGCTAAACGTGACTTCACGCGCCACAAAGTTCAGAAATGTACCGGCAGTAAAAACGTCACTTAGAGTTTCTTTCCTCATTTAAGATACACTCCGTGTCCGGCAGTACCTGCAACCCTGGACATCATCAACATGTGCATCCAAAACCAAGCCAGAGGTTTTCAGCTGGATTTTAAAACATTACTGCAATAACTTGCTGTCTTTTAGCCACAAAGCAATTAATCATTGGTCTGGCTCACGTTTGACCATCCACTTGTGTCATGGTCAGGCTGCTGGACACTGCATTTGAAGGGAGCTAAGAATTTACACATGCCTTCTTCTCGGTTTCCGGCCAGTTTGTTGACTAAAATGCATTTTAACTCATCCCGGAAACATCCTTGTACACACAGCCCTGCGAGTGTTTTAGAGCATCTGCCTCTCAGAGGCGTATCGACAAGTGTCTGCAAATGGCTGCGTAATTACGCCTATCAATCGACCCACGTTTGTGTGAGTGCCACACAAAATACTCCCCACGCCTCACAGGCGAGCAGATCACATCCCTCAAAATCTGTCATTAACTAATGATACTGGTTAGATCTTATGAAATGGGGCATGTGTAGATGTCATATAATTCATGAAGCTGGACACGCCTGGCAGAGCGAGAAGGTCACAAATAATCAGGAGACTAATCACTCTCACCGTTATTGCAGACGGACGAACACGGAAAGCTTCGTCACTCGTCCGAGGAGCTTCATCGGTTCTCCTGAGTGATGTTAAATCATGTGTATCTCTGGCTGATTCACAACTACAGCTTATTAAATGGCAATCGATGAAATTATAGGTATAAACTGAAGTGAAATTGTGGTTTACTTTTAATTAGTCTTAGGGCCAGATGTTGTCATGTTACCTACCAATACAACCACCTAACCACCCACCCACCTACCTACCTATACAACCACCCACCCACCCACCCACCCACCCACCTACCTACCTATACAACCACCCACCCACCCACCCACCCACCTACCTATACAACCACCCACCCACCCACCCACCCACCCACCTACCTATACAACCACCCACCCACCCACCCACCCACCCACCTACCTATACAACCACCCACCCACCCACCCACCTACCTATACAACCACCCACCCACCCACCCACCCACCCACCTACCTACCTACCTACCTACCTACCTAACTACCTACCTACCTATACAACCACCTAACCACCCACCCACCTACCTACCTGTACAACCACCCACCTACCTACCTATACAACCACCTAACCACCCACCCACCCACCCACCTACCTACCTACCTACCTACCTACCTACCTACCTACCTACCTACCTACCTACCTACCTACCTACCTACCTACCTACCTACCTACCTACCTACCTATACAACCACCTAACCACCCACCCACCTACCTATACAACCACCCACCTATCTACCTATACAACCACCCACCCACCTACACAACCACCCACCTACCTACCTATACAACCACCCACCGACCCATCTACCGACCTAAGCACCCAAACACCCACGCACTCACCCACCTATACAACCACCCACCCACCTACCTACCTCAGTTCCTACTCAAATGAATATAAATTCCAGGCTGTGCTAATCTAATCATTTATGTAAATGCAGGGTTTAGATTGAAGGGTTTTTTTTAGCTAATATTTATGAGCTCCTCACACGCTGATTCATCGTCTCTCCACGCCGAGCGCAGAATTCATCCCGTTCATTTCCACAGCGGTCGGACGCGCTCCTTTCGTCTCACTTTGCTTAATTGTGGTCTTAACTCCCTTACGCCTTGATTACACCCTGTTGACAACTCTTTCTCTCCAATTACTCCCCATATGTTCCTGTCTTTTTATACTGATTAGAACAGACTGCATTTCCTCGTAAGCGCTGCACTTCACACATGGTCACAGGCAACAGGGGCGAGAGGACGGATTTAACCTGAATTTACCTCAGTGATCAGCTTAATGAGAGCTGTATGAAGCTTTTTATAGAATTCCCTGTTGTAGTACTTGTGGTCTAATGGGTGCAGTCAATCAACCCCTTTTTACGTGGGCACAGAGAAGTCACCAACTCAAGTCACTCACTCACTCACTTTCTTAACCACTTATCCAATCAAGGTCACGGTGGGGGTGCTGGAGCCTATCCAAGCTTTTCAATGGGCACGAGGCACACAGTAACACCCTGGACGGGGCGCCAGTCCATCACAGGGCAGACACACATACACACACACACCCATTCACCTATAGGGCAATTCAGTGTCTCCAATTAACCTGACTGCATGTTTTTGGACTGTGGGAGGAAACCGGAGCTGCCGGAGGAAACCCACACAGACACGGGGAGAACATGCAAACTCTGCACAAAAAGGACCCGGACCGCCCAACCTGGGGATCGAACCCAGGACCTTCTTGCTGTCAGGAAACAGTGCTACCCACCGAGCCACCGTGCTGCCAGCTGTAGTCACTATTAGAAAATCACTCACCACATGACCATGATGTTTAAACTGTCATGTGTTCAGTATCTATCGCGTGGCACGGTGGCTCAGTGGGTAGCACTGTTGCCTCACAGCAAGAAGGTTTTGGGTTCGATTCCCAGGTGGGTGCGATTCCGCCGGGAGCGCCGGTTTCATCCCACAGTCCAAAGATATGCAGTCAGATTAATAGGAGATACTAAGAATTGTCCTTAGATGTGTGTGTGTGTGTGTGTGTGTTTATGTGTCTGCCCTGTGATGGACTGGCGCAACATCTTTGCACCTACTGAGAGCTGGGATAGGCTCCAGCGCCCCCTGCGACGCTGATTAGGACAAGCGGCTTAGAAAGTGAGTAAGTTTTCCAGTTTATCTGCCAAACAGGGAGCCTCGAGTCGACTCAAAAGAAAGACACAAGCTTTGTAAATGTGCATCGTAAGTATTGTTGCAGGTTACAGGGGAAACCGAAATGAGTGCTAGTGATTTACAAGCTGGTGTACATTTATCCTTATGCATATCTGTGGGAATTTGTGCCCATTCAGTCAACAGAGCATTTGTATGACTGGGCACTGATGCTGTTTCCAGAGCTGTTCAGTGGGGCTGAGGTTTGACGTTTCTTTAAAATCGAGCTTTTCTTCACGTCTTTATAGAGTTTGCTTTGTGCACAGTGGTGAAGTTTAGCCTTCCCTAAACTGTTGCTGCAAAGCTGGAAGCATAGAATTCCATTTATATAAGTGTTTTAATAACAGCTATTAGCCATTGTTTTGGCTGAAACACATTAATTCAATGAATAAAAGAGGCGTCCCAAAAGTGTATGTATGATAGTTTAGAAGGTTTATGAAATAAGTGCTGATGATTTACTCATCCATTGGTAAAATTCCTCTATTTAATTTTTCTCTTGGCAAACTGTTCTGTTTTATGATCTCACGATTCAAGTTGCACTGCTTGGCAGACCGTTGGAGTTTAGATAAGACGGCTTTTGTCCTTCATTAAATGTTTAAATTGTATAATCTTCCCTTTCTTTTGGACCGGCAGTAGCTACAGAATTAGAAATGCTAATCCCTGACACTAAATAGGAGAGACTGGCTGTCCCTGACTTTTGCCTCTAATATTTGGTCTGTAATAAAACAATTGTCTCACTGTGGCATTAGAATTCTGCTAGGTTTCCGGATGGCCTATAAATCAAATCAGAACAGAGGCGGCACTAATCTTTTGGTAATCATTTCTGGAACAGTGTTATCAGTGTGATATTTTCTGCTACAACTCTTCTGGAGGGTTCTTTGAAGTATGTATGTAGGAATTTGTGCCTATTCAGTCAAAACAGCATTTGTACGGTTCAAGAAAGCCTCAGTTGATGTTCCGGTTGGGCGACACGATGGCTTGGTGAGCACTGTCGCCTTACAGCAAGAAGAACTTGCTTTGTGCACAGGGACCCAGTCGTGCTGGAACAGGACAGGGCCTTCGCTAAACTGTTGCTGCAAAGTTGGAGGCATACAATTGCTGTATATCAGATCTGACCACTTTTTCCACTTGTAATTCACTCAAGAGCTTATTTTTCATATATAAAAGGGTGTCATGTTCCTTTACATCTCGCTGGCACCACAATATTGTGGTTACAGCCTCGCCTCAACTCCATGGAGGGCTTAGTGGGTAGCACTGTCGCTCCACAGCAAGAAGGTGGGGCGGTCCGGGTCCTTTCTATGCGGAGTTTGCATGTTCTCCCCGTGTCTGCGTGGTTTCCTCCGGGAGCTCCGGTTTCCTCCCACAGGAGTAAAGTCAGGTAAATTGGAGGCACTGAATTGCCCTATAGGTGAATGTGTGTGTGTATGTGTGTGTGTCTGCCCTGCGATGGACTGGCGCCCCGTCCCGGGTGTTACTGTGTGCCTTGCGCCCATTGAAAAGCTGGGATAGACCCCCCCCCGTTGTGCTTACAGCCTCGTCTCAACTCCTTGGCTGCTCTTTTTATTGTACATCAAGAGTTCTAACAGAGATCTGTAAAATGTAGATAAAAGCATTGGCTATATATTAGGTAAAATAATACAAAATAATTAATTAATAGCATAACATTAAATCATTTATACTCAGCCGTGTTACAGCAGAAGTTTAGAGCTTGTTAAGACACTGATGTATCAATCTTATTAAATGGAACTGCAGCTTTATCACTTTATGATATTAAAATCTCAGAACGTGTTGATGTTTTGATAAATTAGATCTGCATAATTTCATGCAAACTGTCATCTCGTCCTGTTTTTTTTTACTTTTAACTTAAAACATCTGTCAACAGTTCGCTGTTCGGCAGCAGAAGTGCGAATGAACCAGTGTTCGCCATCTAAGCCGCCCGTCGAGCCGAACAACCAATTTTCTTTTAATTAGAGCCTTGCTTCATTGCATGGCATCATTTTCCAAGGCGTCGCTTAGAGCTGCAGCGTGTGTCTGATTATCTGAGACTGACTGTACGTAGCAATTCAGTGAGATATATTTACCACCTACGGCTCTGCAATTAAATACTCGGATGGAAAAGAACACCGGAGCGCTTACATAAACTCGGATTAGTGATTAGAGGAACTGTGCTGGCAATCACTCAGAAAAGAGCTGCAGGATGACCTGACGACAGCAAGAACAACAGTTACGTTAAGAGTTATAGGTGCTGATCTGCACCGCAATCATCACGTCATGGATGATGTTAATGGTAGAGCTGGGCGGTTCCTGAATCACCCGGGTTAATGATTCTAATCTTTGTACTGAATCAGGAATCACGAGTCCGAAATCTCAATTAACCCGGATCCTATGAGTCCTCTGACTGGCTGCCGCTAAGTACACAAGGCGAGTGAGCAGGCTCACCGAAACATCGCGGACTCAGATGATTTGTCTGAACCGACTTCACTCCAGTCCGTGAATCTAAGTAATAAGTTAAATATTCCAATAAACAAGCAGTTAAACACACTGGTGTTTGATATGTGGCTAATTTTATGCACATGCTATTATTATTATTATTATTATTATTATTATTATTATTATTATTATTATCAGTAGTCGTGGTATAGATTAGTAATGCAGCATATTTTCTTGTCAGCAAAACAACAACAAAATATAGTTACATTATTATTAAATGCAAATGCTTACAGTCTACTTCAGTACTGTACCACTTAAGGAGTATCATAGCCCCCATGGTCATTTTAAACCCTTGACCCATTAATATACCCATCTGATTGGTAGGTGAGTTCACCCCCCTCTCCCCCATGATCAAGATTTGATCTTGTCACTGACAGGAGAAGTGTGAGGTGCCAAGAGAATTAAGAGAGAAGGACTTATTTACAGAAGATGAGTGCGCAGAAGACAAGTGATATCTGGATGCATTTTAATGCAGTAAATCAATCGCAATCAAGATGTCAGTACAAGTGACTCAAGTGACTCAACTGACACAAGTGAACCAGATGACATTACTGATCTGACAAATATTGTACAAATAGTACAAAATGTGTCCATAAAAACATGGTTCAAGGAGTTTGTTTTTAAGGAACTCCATGAGCCCTGACCTAACCCCATTAAAGCTATTACACATTTGGAATGAATTGAAATGTGGATTGCAAGCCTTATCTAACATCACTGCCTGAGAGCGGAAGTGTGTGTGTGTGTGTGTGTGTGTGTGTGTGTGTGTGTGTGAGTGTGAGTGTGTGTGTGTGTGGGAGTGTTCTTAATCCAGATCTCTGTGCTTTGACCGATTGTGAGATGACAGGCTGTGCCAGGAGGCTCGTCACCGACCTGTCAGTCTCACCAATCCTCACAATCCTCTCTCAGTCTCTCTGGCTTTTATGCTGTGGTGCCAGTGACTGGGCAGCAAAGCTTTGATCCACTGGGTCCTGCAGTGGTTATTTTTAGCCTGACTGGTTATTCCCTGTGTATGCAAATGTGAGAAACAAGCACTGACTGTTCTAACACCTTTTATATGAGCATACATTGCTTGGAATATGGTCACATGGTCGAGTCACTAACCAGCCAATCCATGTTGGTCCAATTACTTATACATACACCGATCAGCCATAACATTAAAACCACCTCCTTGTTTCTACACTCACTGTCCATTTTATCAGCTCCACTTACCATATAGAAGCACTTTGTAGTTCTACAATTACTGACTGTAGTCCATTTGTTTCTCTCCATGCTTTCTTAGCCCCCTTTCATGCTGTTCTTCAATGGTCAGAACTCTCCCAGTACCACCACAGAGCAGGTATTACTTAGGTGGTGGATCATTCTCAGCACTGCAGTGACACTGACATGGTGGTGGTGTGTTAGTGTGTGTTGTGCTGGTATGAGTGGATCAGACACAGCAGCGCTGCTGGAGTTTTTAAACACCGTGTCCACTCACTGTCCACTCTATTAGAAACTCCTACCTAGTTGGTCCACCTTGTAGATGTAAAGTCAGAGACGATCGCTCATCTATTGCTGCTGTTTGTGTCGGTCATCTTCTAGACCTTCATCAGTGGTCACAGGACGCTGCCCACGGGGCGCTGTTGGCTGGATATTTTTGGTTGGTGGACTATTCTCAGTCCAGCAGTGACAGTGAGGTGTTTAAATACTCCAGCAGCGCTGCTGTGTCTGATCCACTCATACCAGCACAACACACACTAACACACCACCACCATGTCAGTGTCACTGCAGTGCTGAGAATGATCCACCACCTAAATAATACCTGCTCTGTGGTGGTCTAAGGGGCTAACAAAGCATGCAGAGAAACAGATGGACTACAGTCAGTAATTGTAGAACTACAAAGTGCTTCTATATGGTAAGTGAAGCTGATAAAATTGAATGTCTTTGTTACTGTTGTCACTGTTCTGTGTTGTCGCTTATGGGGGTTTGCCAGGCCAGGCACCCTCCGAGGTTGGTAATTAGCGCTGTCAGGGCTGCTAAATGTTCATATTCAGCTTTCGACTCTAATAGCGCAAACATGTTGACCCCAAGTCAGGAGTTAAATGCAAATATTGTCGGCTAGTTATGGCAGGATTAGTTCTGAAAATAATCTATAATGGTTATAATGGTTATAATGGTTATAATGGTTAGCACTTTCTAAAGATATGGACTGATCATTACAGCTAAAGTTTCTAACATGTCAGCATGTGCTTTTAAGGTGATGCTAATGCTCTACCATTGTGAGGTAATAAAAAAAGCTTTTTGCTGGTTCCACTTTGCACAGAAAGCACTTTTCATCAGAAGGAAAAGCTGCTGAAGATATTGTTGACGTTACTCATGCTCTTTTATATTTGACAGAATAAATGGACAATATCTGTCAGAAATCATGTTTCTATTCCAGCGGAGGTCCAAGTGCTGAACTGACGTTTCCTTCAGCCCAGACACATTCATAAATGTTCTTATTTTATCGTTTCGACCCTTTTAACTGTAGATCTATTTACAGTCCGGGCTTAAAAAGGATGTAAAAGCTTACAATCTCCTGCAGCTCCTCGTGCTCTCTAGAGACCGGTAGTTTGCAAACATTTCAGACCAATTACCTCTCCAGAGTCATTCACCAGCTCCAAGTACCACCTATAAGACTTTAAAAAGTGCTACACACACTGCGTGGTGAGTTCTTACTCGGTTCTGCTGCTGTAAGTGTCAGTATGAGTAAATCCTAAACTTAGAATCTTGCTGCCTACTGCCTACCTGATCAGCTGCCTCGGGAGAGAGGATTCTAATAAAACATCAAACTCATAAGGCAGATTATTCAGACACACTACTTATACAGAGATTATGGCGATTCCGTAATTAGCCTCAGTGGCACAACCGCTAGCACGCCGACAACGGTTAAACCGTCCCTGACGAGCCCGAATTTACGAATAAACGACACTTGTATAATAACATTTGACATTTTCAGCATTTAGGAGACGCTTTTATCCAAAGCGACTTACAGTACAGTTACAGTATACAGTCTGAGCGATTGAGGGTTAAGGGCCTTGCTCAAGGGCCCAACAGCAGCAACCTGGTGGGGATTGAACCAGCGACCTTCTGATTACTAGTTTAGTACCTTAACCACTAGGCTACGAAAATTACAAATCAAATTAAAAATTAATGAGAATTTATTTACATTAGAATAGAACTCCGTTGGTTGCTCTGCATTCGTCCGCCGCAGTCATGCCGCTTCGAATGCTGGGATCGCCTGACATTTTACTTTTAATGATTTCATATTTTAACTCCATTTTCTGTTGTTTCAGCCCAAGGTTAAATACTGCACGTCAAGACTGATGTGCCAACAATGCTGCTCCTGCTAGATGTGATGGACACCTGGCTTGTTTGCACCAAAAATGTCAAGAACTCACTACGGACTTTATCACAGACAAATAATAAAGAACTCCAATTATTTTTTACTAGTAATTTAATTTTGTGTAAATCCTATTTATTCAAAGTATCCTCCAGGCCACCAGAGGAGGACGGGGGTCACTGCTGAGTCTGGTTCCTCTCAAGATTTCTTCCTGTAATTTTAAGGGAGTTTTTCCTTGTCACTGTCGCCCTCGGCTTGCTCATCAGGGGTTTTTGGTCTGTTGGTCCTGGAGTCTGTAAAGTTGCTTTGAGACAATGCTCATTGTAAAAAGTGCTATACAAATAAAATTGACTTGACTTGAAATTTGAAAAACAGAATGTGACTGCAGTGTTCAGGTTCACCTTCAATGCTGCCTTCAAGTACACCTACAGTTCCTGATGGAGAATGCTCTTATGTAATAAAAGGCATTTTGAGAGGGGCAGGATGTGGTTTTCTCACTGGGAGTGATGAGGATGGACAGAATTAGGAACTTAGGAACAGGGACATGCAGGTGGGATGTTTTGAGAGACAAAGTTAGGAAGTAAAGATTGAGATGGATTGAGCATGTGCAGAGGAGGGATGAGAGTGTTATCAAGAGAAGGGTGCTGAAAGCCAAAGGTGAGGGAGGACATGCAGGTGAGGATGCTCAGGACAAGGCAGGATGGAGCCGAACGGCCCCCTGTGGTGAACGGGAAAGGCAGCACGATTAAATCCACTGCGGCTGAAGGAACTGATGTCGGTATGTGAGGGAACAATTTTGTACCGATGTTTAAAAATGACCTGTGTGGAATCCGAGCCTCTGAGCACAGTCTGGCTTTATTGGAGCACGCTTGCCATCTAAGCAGTTCTCCTCAGAACAAGCACTTGCTTTCAGGCCCTAAGGAAATGAGGTAATATAGATCAGATTCCATCAGCAAAAATGGCAGCAAACTGCAGTATAATGCCGGCTCGAGGTGAGAGACACGGCAAACGACTGTAAATACAGGCTGAACTGATGTGATACGGAAGGAGTAAAGAGAAATCTGAAATCTAACAGTGGCATGATTTACAGTTCATATATACTAATGACTATGTGGAAATGTGGAAACCCTTGATATGAGTTCGGGAGGTCTTTTCCTGTTCCTACACTAAATAAGGTCCATAAAGTCGTGATTCGGTGTGGCCCTGATCTCAACTGCATTGAATGATACGGTAGCCTAGTGGGTAGAGCTTTGGGTTATCAATAGAAAGGTTGAGAGTTTAAATCTCAGCTCTGCTATGCAGCCACTGTTGGGCCCTTGAGCAAGGCCCTTAACCCTCTCAACCCCAGAGGTGCCATACAATGGCTTCCAAACAAGCTGGGATATGTGAAGAAAGAATTTAATTGTACTGTACATGTATATACAGTATATATATATATATATAAATATATATATATACAGTGTATCACAAAAGTGAGTACACCCCTCACATTTCTGCAGATATTTAAGTATATCTTTTCATGGGACAACACTGACAAAATGACACTTTGACACAATGAAAAGTAGTCTGTGTGCAGCTTATATAACAGTGTAAATTTATTCTTCCCTCAAAATAACTCAATATACAGCCATTAATGTCTAAACCACCGGCAACAAAAGTGAGTACACCCCTAAGAGACTACACCCCTAAATGTCCAAATTGAGCACTGCTTGTCATTTTCCCTCCAAAATGTCATGTGATTTGTTAGTGTTACTAGGTCTCAGGTGTGCATAGGGAGCAGGTGTGTTCAATTTAGTAGTACAGCTCTCACACTCTCTCATACTGGTCACTGAAAGTTCCAACATGGCACCTCATGGCAAAGAACTCTCTGAAGATCTTAAAAGACGAATTGTTGCGCTACATGAAGATGGCCAAGGCTACAAGAAGATTGCCAACACCCTGAAACTGAGCTGCAGCACAGTGGCCAAGATCATCCAGCGTTTTAAAAGAGCAGGGTCCACTCAGAACAGACCTCGCGTTGGTCGTCCAAAGAAGCTGAGTGCACGTGCTCAGCGTCACATCATACTGCTGTCTTTGAAAGATAGGCGCAGGAGTGCTGTCAGCATTGCTGCAGAGATTGAAAAGGTGGGGGGTCAGCCTGTCAGTGCTCGGACCATACGCCGCACACTACATCAAATTGGTCTGCATGGCTGTCACCCCAGAAGGAAGCCTTTTCTGAAGTCTCTACACAAGAAAGCCCGCAAACAGTTTGCTGAAGACATGTCAACAAAGGACATGGATTACTGGAACCATGTCCTATGGTCTGATGAGACCAAGATTAATTTGTTTGGTTCAGATGGTCTCAAGCATGTGTGGCGGCAATCAGGTGAGGAGTACAAAGATAAGTGTGTCATGCCTACAGTCAAGCATGGTGGTGGGAATGCCATGGTCTGGGGCTGCATGAGTGCAGCAGGTGTTGGGGAGTTACATTTCATTGAGGGACACATGAACTCCAATATGTACTGTGAAATACTGAAGCAGAGCATGATCCCCTCCCTCCGGAAACTGGGTCGCAGGGCAGTGTTCCAGCATGATAATGACCCCAAACACACCTCTAAGACGACCACTGCTTTATTGAAGTGGCTGAGGGTAAAGGTGATGGACTGGCCAAGCATGTCTCCAGACCTAAACCCAATAGAACATCTTTGGGGCATCCTCAAGCGGAAGGTGGAGGAGCGCAAAGTCTCGAATATCCGCCAGCTCCGTGATGTCGTCATGGAGGAGTGGAAAAGCATTCCAGTGGCAACCTGTGAAGCTCTGGTAAACTCCATGCCCAGGACAGTTAAGGCAGTTTTGGGAAATAATGGTGGCCACACAAAATATGGACACTTCAGGAACTTTCACTAAGGGGTGTACTCACTTTTGTTGCCGGTGGTTTAGACATTAATGGCTGTATATTGAGTTATTTTGAGGGAAGAATAAATTTACACTGTTATATAAGCTGCACACAGACTACTTTTCATTGTGTTAAAGTGTCATTTTGTCAGTGTTGTCCCATGAAAAGATATACTTAAATATCTGCAGAAATGTGAGGGGTGTACTCACTTTTGTGATACACTGTATATATATATATATATATATACACACACACTGATCAGCCATACATTAAAACCACCTCCTTGTTTTTACGCTCACTGTCCATTTTATCAGCTCCACTTACCATATAGGAGCACTTTGTAGTTCTACAATTACTGACTGTAGTCCATCTGTTTCTCTATATACTTTTTTAGCCTGCTTTCACCCTGTTTTTTAATGGTCAGGACCCCCACAGGACCACCACAGAGCAGGTATTATTTGGGTGGTGGATCATTCTCAGCACTGCAGTGACACTGACATGGTGGTGGTGTGTTAGTGTGTGTTGTGCTGGTATGAGTGGATCAGACACAGCAGCGCTGCTGGAGTTTTTAAATACCGTGTCCACTCACTGTCCACTCTATTAGACACTCCTACCTAGTTGGTCCACCTTGTAGATGTAAAGTCAGAGACGATCGCTCATCTATTGCTGCTGTTTGAGTCGGTCATCTTCTAGACCTTCATCAGTGATCAGTGGTCACAGGACGCTGCCCATGGGGCACTGTTGGCTGGATATATTTTTGGTTGGTGGACTATTCTCAGTCCAGCAGTGACAGTGAGGTGTTTAAAAACTCCAGCAGCGCTGCTGTGTCTGATCCACTCATACCAGCACAACACACACTAACACACCACCACCATGTCAGTGCTCTGTGGTGGTCCTGAACATTGAAGAACAGGGTGAAAGGGGGCTAACAAAGCATGCAGAGAAACAGATGTACTACAGTCAGTAATTGTAGAACTACAAAGTGCTTCTATTTGGTAAGTGGAGCTGATAAAATGGACAGTGAGTGTAGCAACAAGGAGGTGGTTTTAATGTTATGGCTGATCAGTGTATATACATATAATACAAATGAAAAATCAGACATCTTGTCTATAGATTTCATCCCCATGTAGTCCATCACTGTCTGTGCAGTCAACATAAAAGAAAGCTGTTTGTTCTTTGAGGACGTTTTACACCACAACAATGATTTTCTCTTCTATCTCCAGTGGGAAATACTATCTTGGAATCAACAACGGTGGCTGAGATAAAGTGCGTACTACTCAGTGTTCCTATTGGTTATCGCCAATTAGTCAAACATTGCTGAACTGTTTCACAGAGTCACTAACGATCACGCTTCCTCTTGCCACCAAAAATCTCCAGCTCTGATTGACAACGAATGACAGACGGTCGCCTTGTCGTGCTGATTTGTCGCGTAGCTAAAAAAATCTGAGTGTGAGAGAAAATTCGAAAGAATGATTTATTCTGAAGTACTGAGCCTGGCCGGTCCTCTCGGCTTCGAGTCTGTTGGCAGTGGCGTCCCGGTGCTCTGGCTCCCCCGGAGATCGGCTCACGTCCATGTGGACACTGCAGCCAGGATACTCCAGCTCAGACAAACTGAATCACTGCAGGCCATTTCTCATTTCTGAGCCATAATTCCTCCAGATTCACTTAGTTACTACTATATATTTCGAAAAGAGTTTGAGAAGCTATTACGGTGACAACACACTGACTTCTCAGTTAGGAGTTGGGCTCTCTTCGTCATCATTGAGACTGTACATTCAAACACTTTTTTTGCCCCCAATTCCCCCCCAATTTTCCTCCCAATCTAGTCGTATCCAATTACCCGATTGCATTACGCTTCCTCTCTACTGATGAGGCGAGTTCATGTATGGATCAGCTTTGTGTATGAAGAGCCCCTCGTCCCTGTGTAGGCACCAGGAGAGGTCGTAATTGCATCAGCAAACGAGTCTCTGCAAACGAGCCAATCATTGTTCGTGTAGGCGCCCAGCCTGCCGGTAGCAGAGCTCAGATTCTGGTAGGGCAGCTACTACGCCACTGCTAATATACGCAAAGCTCTTAAGACCATGGCTGGATTACTGACCGGGCCAGTGGGGCCAGCACCCAGGGGCCCTTGAGGTCAGGGGGCCCCGGGGGGGCCCTGGCCCAAAACATTTTGCGATGCCTATCAACATTTATGATACAATATATTTTTATTTCCGAGGGCCCTCCATTTTAAGGATCCTCTGACTATTAGGGACTTTGACCCCAGGGCCTCTTGGGGCCCCTAGCCATGCTTTTGGGGCCCCTAGCCATGCTTTTGGGCCCTAGCCATGCTTTTGGGCCCTAGCCATGCTTTTGGGCCCCTTATGAAAATGGATGAGGCGTTGTGGCACTGCTCTGACTTCGACTTCTGGCTATTAGGGGTCCTAGGAAAGAGGGGGGCATATTTTTAGAGGGCCCTGGTTATGAGAGCCCTTCCATAGAAGTCGTTTACCATGGCTCCTTGACTTTCTAGGGACCTACAAATTGCTTTGCCCAGGGGCCCAGACTATCCTTAATCCGTCCTTGCTTAAGACTCCTGGTTGTCTGATTGGCGTGGCGATGTAATATGCTAGCCCTTGTTCAACAGACACAATCGGCCAGTCTGAGGGAGGAATTTCTGACTTATTATGTCCTTACTGCTGCAACAGCTACTCCATCTGTCTGGTCAAGACACAAGTGGTCAAAGAGTTCAAAGAGCGGAGCGTGGTCCTAGAGGTCCTCCATACATGGTGAAAGCAGCCAGCGGCTTCCCACACTGGGAATTGTGTATATCCAAGATGGGTACTAGCCATTATTTAGCCAGCTGGACACATTTCCTCTCAACGTAAGATATAATCACTTACAAAAATGAGGTTTTAGTCTGCATATTTAGAGAAATTATATGATCGATTAATGAAAGAAGCTAATCTGTGTGTTAAGACATCTTCTTCCTCGGCCTTTGTCCCGTTTGGGTGCGGGGTCGGCTCTCGGCGGATCATAATCCGCATTGATTTGGCAAAATTTTTACGCCGGGTGCCCCTTCCTGACACGACCCTCCCTATTTTATCCGGGCTTGGGACAGGCACTACAATGCACTGGTTTGTGCATCTAGCAGCCGGGTATCTATAGGACAATTCAGTGTTTCCAATTAGCCTGGTGGCATGTTTTTGGACTGTGGGAGGAAACTGGAGCACCTGGAGGAAACCCACGCAGACAGGGGGAGAACATGCAAACTCCGCATAGGAGGAACCCGGACCGCCCCACCTGGGGATCGAACCCAGGACCTTCTTGCTGTGAGGTGACAGTGCTACCCACTAAGCCACCGTGCCGCCCAATCTGTGTGTTAAGATCACAATCTGTGTGTGTTACAATCAAGGTGCATTTGATCCATGAACAGTCTGTTTTTTTTAAACCCACAATGCTACATCCCAAACCACATAATATCATATTAACTACATATCCAAGTATCCACCATGGACTCGGCTGCTATTTTCAGCTTGTCCTGGTTTGGCCTGAACTTTTCAAAAATCTGGCAACCTTACTTTTTAACACACTTTAGCTATTAATGCCCACGAGCTTTAAGCAAACACTGAGTTGGACGATGCAAGCTGAAAAATAACGGCCAGGTTTAGTGCAGAATAACGACTGAATGATTTATTGGCTCAAATTACAAACAGGCCAGTGGTTCATCCCTTGTTCTTCTCTTCGTTAGAACATTTTTGGACCTGATGCCATGCCCAGTTTCTGTCAGAGAAACATGCCTAGGTTTTATCAGAAAGTAAGAGATGAAGAACAAAGATAGAGAGAGCCAACGAGAAATAAAAACTCTAAGTAAAACAGTGCAGAAGTGCTACAGTGAGATTTGACATTAACTGCTCCTCTATAACGGCACAGATGTAGGAGGAGACCCTCGCAGCAGAACGTCTGCAAATATAATGAAAGTCGTCTGTGGGAAATGTGTGTGTAGCGTGGCACCAGTAAATGTTGCTTTTTAAAATAAAGTAAACTGTGCTGACCTTTTGCGTCTAGCCTCTTCTTTTGCTTATGCAATCATTACCCAGCTGCCAGATGACAAACCCGACGCAGACAGAATGTGCCACCGGCGCCGGTGACCTTGTCTGCGGCGTCCTTTACGTCTGCAACTAACAATGAGAATACCATTCTGTTGTTCTACTGTGGAAAATAACAGAAGAGATTTCAGTCATGTGAAAGCTCGGGAACCTCGGTCAGACCCCCACATTGTGTCCCAGATTATAAGATTGATATGAGTAATTAATCTTTTATTATTAGTCGTGTCGCCGATTTTTCAGCCTGTATGGTCCAACTGTGAGCATGAATAGCTAAAGTGAGTTCAAAAGTAAGGTTGCCAGATTTTGTGGTTATCAGACCAAACCAGGAAAGGCTAAAAATAGCAGCCGAGTCCATGGTGGATCCCGGGATATGTAATCAAAATGATAGTATGTGGTTTGGGATGAAGCATCTTCCAGCGCCAGTGACCTTGTCTGCAAAGTCCTTTACCAAAACAATGAAAATGCCATTCTACTGTTCCTCTCTGGTTGAGATTTGTCAGTCACATGTCAGAGCACCACACTGTGTACCAGATTATGAGATTGTAATTGATCTTCTATTATTGGTCTTGAGGCCTTCTGTATAAACAGCGGTCTCCACTCAGTCCATCGTCTGCAAATCTCATCAAACAAAGGCTCCGAAGTTCATAATGAGCTTTTGTACTCCAGAGAACTGAAAGATCTTATTGTTTTCCTTTCTCGATTTGAAGTTCTGAACTGACTTGGCCACCCGAGAAGTGTGTGTGTGTGTGTGTGTGTGTGTTTCTACATCATGTATTCACAAAAATAGCATTTATTTATAAGCATTCACTCTGACCGAGGAGAGCCGCGCCAAACACACTTCCCTTCCGACACGTGTGCAGTACCGACTGCATCTTTTCACCTGCATGAGGCAAATTCATATGTGGATTAGCTTTGTGTACGGAGAGCGACACCCTGATCACATCATACCTCAGCCAGCAGAGGTCCTAATTGCATCAGCTATGATGAATCCCCTCTGGCACCCAACCTGCGAACAAGCCAATCATTGTTTGTGTAGGTGCCCAGTCTGTCGGTAGCAGAGCTCAGATTCTGGTGAGGCAGCTTCTATGCCAGTGCCAATATACAGTACTTCACAAAAATAGCATTTATTTATAAGCATTATGATTGCATTTTGAGGTTGAATCACTGGTAAATTGTCTTTAATTCCCCAAAGTTACAAGATTCTCTCTGGTGCACTGAAACATTTCCGATCTGTAACAGAATTCCAGTCGAGAGCTCGACTGGGCCAGTGGTTCTCAACCTGAGGGTCAAGAAACTGAGGATATTGCTGATTATCGGCCACTTATCGGAAGTATTTCTGATGCTGGCTGAGAATTTTGGTCCACACCAACAGGCTTTCCCAACAGAAAAATAGAACTACAATAAATTAACTGAAAATGACGGAACTAATATTTTAATATTTATAACTTATATATATACTATATTCCTTCTTATTCTTTCTTTCTTTTCTTTTGCAAGAGAGAGAGAGGAATTTGAGACAAGAGAAAAATGAGGGTGAGAGTGAAAGCTCTCAGTCCTCTACCCAGATTACCGGCTGTGTGTGTTTGCCAACATGAGACAAAGAATCAGCAAATTCTGGCTGCTTCTCTGTTTCTTTATAGACCTGTGCACAGGTGCTGTGCATTAGGCCTGATTGCCGGCTCGCTGTTGACCCCCTAGTGGCTGGAGTCTGACTAGCCCCAAGACTACCCCTTACACCATGTTGGTATAACTACATGACATAACTGCTGCTGTTTTGTCATTCTTGTCGAGAGTCTGTTATACTTTCACATCTTCATGCTCTGTGCTCTGTTAGATTCAGATCTGGTGACTAAAGAGGTCATTGAAGTACATTATAATTATAATAGCTGGTATGTTAATGAAACCAGTTTAGGATGCCTTCTGCTTTGTGACATGATGCATCTTATACCATTTTAAAATTATAAATTGTGGCCACAAATAAATGCACATTGTCAGCTGTGTGGCTTGCAAACAATGTTTGATTCATGGTAGGTCCAAAGTGTACATTCCTCTTAATATCAGATTGCACCATCAGCCTAAATTAACACAAGACTGACTGGATCCATGGATTCCTGCTGTTTATGCCACATTTGGACAGAAATTGAGATTCATCAGACCAAGCAAGTCCAGTTTCTGTAAACCTGTGACCTCTGTAGCCTCAGACTTACGTTCTCGGTGGACATGAGCAGAACTCGGTGGTCATCTGACGTCCAAACGTCTCAAGACTTTATGTGCTGTAACTTTTAAAAAGCTTTTCTGCTCCTCACGGTTATAAATAATAGTTACTTAAATTAAATTATAACCAGACCTCATTCATTCACAAGGCTTCTTTTTTTATTTAATAATTCATTTTTTCCCTTTAGCGCATCCAATTGCCCAATTGCATCATGCTTCCTCTCCACCAATGCCGATCCCCGCTCTGAATAAGGAGAACGAAGCTAACCCACGCCCCCACCCGACACGTGTGCAGCAGCCGTAGGCATCTTATCACCTAAACTTTGACGAGTGCAGTGCAGCTCAGCGTTGTGTACGGAGAGACACACCCTGACAGCACTCTTTTCTCATCTCTGTGCAGGCACCACCAATCAGCCAGCAGAGGTCGTAATTGCACTAGTCTGAGAGAGACCCCATCCGGCCTAGTCCCGCCCATATCTGAACAACAGCCCAATCGTTGTTCATGTGGCCGCTCAGCCTAGCCGGCAGGGATTCAATACGATGTATTCGAGATCCCAGCTCTGGTTCCAGCGTAGCGTGTGTTTTTACCGCTGCGCCACCTGAGCGGCCATTCACAAGGCTTTTTAACCCACAGAACATCCGCTCACTGGACGTTTTTTTGCACTACTCTTTATACATTTTAGAGAAGACTTTAACAACACTGGCACAATGAAAGCCAGATCACATTTCCTCTAATTCTCTTGATATGATCATTAACTGCAGCTCTTGACTCTACGAGTGTCTGAATTATATCACTAACAGAAACCCCACTGATCCACCTCAGTGTGCTCTTCTCATTGCTTTCTTTGTTAAACCGTTTCATAATGCTTGGTCTCATTGGCATGATTTATAAAGCAGTGAAAGCCTGGTGAAAGGGGCATACATTTCTCTGCTTTAGGAGCATATAATAGGTGATGTCACGCGTTTGATAATTTCAATAATGATCCTCAGTGGAGGCAGTTAGGCTTAGATTTAACGTGGTAAATGACTGTAAATGACATCGATCTCCCATAAGTACAATCCCTGACTCAAAGCATTAGTGCGTACCTAACAGGTCTATAGGAATGTAGAATTGTTTTAGGGTCTATAGGAATGTAGAATTGTTATAGGATTGCTATAGGATGTGATTGTTCTGTATCGTCCAAGTTCGGTGTGTTAGTGTGTATTGTGCTGGTATGAGTGGATCAGACACAGCAGCGCTGCTGGAGTTTTTAAACACCTCGCTGTCACTACTGGTGAAAGCAGGCTAAACCAGTATGTAGAGAAACAGATGGGCTACAGTCAGTAATTGTAGAACTACAAAGTGCTCCTATATGGTAAGTGGAGCTGATAAAATGGACAGTGTGTGTAGAAACAAGGAGGTGGTTTTAATGTTATGGCTGATCAGTGTATACTGGTGTAGTTCCTTAAAGCTACTGTATTGCATGTATGATGTACTATTATTTATTTATGATTTCTAATTACCACTGACCTTATGCGGGCCAATCAGGGACAGCCAAAGTACCGACCGGATGTGGCCCAGGGGCCAACAACACCCAGATGTGATCTATAGGGATGTAGAATGGTGGAAATGTATGTAAAGCAATTTTGCTTGTTAATTGTTTTGTGAAAAAGGCAAAACCAGCTGATTACTCATGAACCTAATTTGCAAAAAGTCAGCATGTACGATGGAAGCACTGGCGTTTCTGTGTGTAATGCTGGTATTTCTATGATTAATGCTGAACTCATTACCAGCAAGTACAAGCAAATCCACTTGTATTAGCTTCTAGTGTTAATGGCTCTTATATTTACTGAGAGTTTACACTGATTTATTAATGGTGGAAATAACTGGCTGACTAACGCAACAACTAATCAGACGTCATTTCATTCTTAGCATTTAGAAGACGCTTTTATTCAAAGTGACTTACAGTTGTGACAGTATACAGTCTAAGCAATTGTGGGTTAAGGGCCCAACAGTGGCAACCTGGCAGTGGTGAGGCTTGAACTGGCAACCTTCTGATTACTGGTCCAGTACTCTAACCACCAGGCTACAACTGCCTTACAACTACCCTAAGTAAAACAGAGGTAATTTGCTTTACAAAGTGTATTTAAAAACATCACTGGGTGGCACGGTGGCTCGGTGGGTAGCACTCTCACTTCACAGCAAGAAGGTCCTGGGTTCGATTCACGGGTGGATCGGTCCAGGTCCTTTCTGTGTGGAGTTTGCATGTTCTCCCCGTGTCTGTGTGGGTTTCCTCCGGGAGCTCCGGATGTGCAAGTGAGGTGAATTGGAGATACAAAATTGTCCATGACTGTGTTTGACATTAAACTTGTAAACTGATGAATCTTGTGTAACCAGTAACTACCTGTCCTGTCATGAATGTAACCAAAGTGTGTAAAACATGACGTTAAAATCCTAATAAATAAATAAAAACATCGCTGACCCAGTAGATTTTTAACCTTGTGCTTTATCACTGCTTTATTCTTTTCTGGTTCGTGGTGGGTACAATTCACTGGGCGAATGGCAAGAAACACCCCAGGCAGGTCGCCAGTCTATCACAGGTCAATTCTGTATCTCCAATTAACTCGACTGCATGTTTTTGGACTGTGGGAGGAAATGGGAGCGCCTGGATGAAACCCACACAGACACAGAAAGGACCTGGACCGCTCCAGCTGGGAATCAAACCCAGGACCCTCTTGCTACCCTGCCCTGTAACTAACATGATCTCAGCATTAGTCTTTATGAGAACTGGAATTGTACCATATACTGTATGTGTGTGTGTATATCTGGTAATAATACAAAACCCCGCTGATATATATACAGTATACAGTGTATCACAAAAGTGAGTACACCCCTCACATTTCTGCAGATATTTAAGTATATCTTTTCATGGGACAACACTGACAAAATGACACTTTGACACAATGAAAAGTAGTCTGTGTGCAGCTTATATAACAGTGTAAATTTATTCTTCCCTCAAAATAACTCAATATACAGCCATTAATGTCTAAACCACCAGCAACAAAAGTGAGTACACCCCTTAGTGAAAGTTCCTGAAGTGTCAATATTTTGTGTGGCCACCATTATTTCCCAGAACTGCCTTAACTCTCCTGGGCATGGAGTTTACCAGAGCTTCACAGGTTGCCACTGGAATGCTTTTCCACTGCTCCATGATGACATCACGGAGCTGGCGGATATTCGAGACTTTGCGCTCCTCCACCTTCCGCTTGAGGATGCCCCAAAGATGTTCTATTGGGTTTAGGTCTGGAGACATGCTTGGCCAGTCCATCACCTTTACCCTCAGCCTCTTCAATAAAGCAGTGGTCGTCTTAGAGGTGTGTTTGGGGTCATTATCATGCTGAAACACTGCCCTGCAACCCAGTTTCCGGAGGGAGGGGATCATGCTCTGCTTCAGTATTTCACAGTACATATTGGAGTTCATGTGTCCCTCAATGAAATGTAACTCCCCAACACCTGCTGCACTCATGCAGCCCCAGACCATGGCATTTCCACCACCATGCTTGACTGTAGGCATGACACACTTATCTTTGTACTCCTCACCTGATTGCCGCCACACATGCTTGAGACCATCTGAACCAAACAAATTAATCTTGGTCTCATCAGACCATAGGACATGGTTCCAGTAATCCATGTCCTTTGTTGACATGTCTTCAGCAAACTGTTTGCGGGCTTTCTTGTGTAGAGACTTCAGAAGAGGCTTCCTTCTGGGGTGACAGCCATGCAGACCAATTTGATGTAGTGTGCGGCGTATGGTCTGAGCACTGACAGGCTGACCCCCCACCTTTTCAATCTCTGCAGCAATGCTGACAGCACTCCTGCGCCTATCTTTCAAAGACAGCAGTTGGTTGTGACGCTGAGCATGTGCACTCAGCTTCTTTGGACGACCAACGCGAGGTCTGTTCTGAGTGGACCCTGCTCTTTTAAAACGCTGGATGATCTTGGCCACTGTGCTGCAGCTCAGTTTCAGGGTGTTGGCAATCTTCTTGTAGCCTTGGCCATCTTCATGTAGCGCAACAATTCGTCTTTTAAGATCCTCAGAGAGTTCTTTGCCATGAGGTGCCATGTTGGAACTTTCAGTGACCAGTATGAGAGAGTGTGAGAGCTGTACTACTAAATTGAACACACCTGCTCCCTATGCACACCTGAGACCTAGTAACACTAACAAATCACATGACATTTTGGAGGGAAAATGACAAGCAGTGCTCAATTTGGACATTTAGGGGTGTAGTCTCTTAGGGGTGTACTCACTTTTGTTGCCGGTGGTTTAGACATTAATGGCTGTATATTGAGTTATTTTGAGGGAAGAATAAATTTACACTGTTATATAAGCTGCACACAGACTACTTTTCATTGTGTCAAAGTGTAATTTTGTCAGTGTTGTCCCATGAAAAGATATACTTAAATATCTGCAGAAATGTGAGGGGTGTACTCACTTTTGTGATACACTGTATATATATATATCATGGTAAACATTTCATTAAAAACGATTGATGATCCATGATTCTCCTTCCTGGCTGAATGACGGAGATTTGACATACTCACGTCTCAGCTGTAATGAGCACCAGTGCTAATGTAAACACCAGGTAAACTCCTGAATGCTCGAGGAGACCGATATGCTTAGTCACAGAGCAGCAGTGGGATTGTGGGAAATCTCCAGGAGCCATGGCTATAAATTGAAGATGTAATCCTGGGATGTTATTAGGATGAGATCTCACTCTGAATTTGCCGTGCCCAATAACTATGGGGATAAAGTATTTTTCATCCGTCTGTAACAGCCCGGGGGTCGATCCCGTCCTGTCAGCGGGGTCAGGCGTCTCGCTCTTACGCCTCGGTAAGAGAACAAATGTAAATCTAACTTATTTGAGGATTTTATACAGTATACACTGTGCTGTAAAAAGTAATCATGCTCTGTCTGTTTGATTTCCACAACTCCCCCAATTATATACTAATAAAGGTCACACTGAATAAAGTGTAATGAGCAAAGAACAAGACTTGTATGGTTATACATAATCAGCCATAACATTAAAACCACCTCCTTGTTGCTACTCTCACTGTCCATTTTATCAGCTCCACTTACCATATAGAAGCACTTTGTTGTTCTACAATTACTGACTGTAGTCCATCTGTTTCTCTACATGCTTTGTTAGCCCCCTTTCATGCTGTTCTTCAATGGTCAGGCCCCCCACAGGACCACCACAGAGCAGGTATTATTTAGGTGGTGGATCATTCTCAGCACTGCAGTGACACTGACATGGTGGTGGTGTGTTAGTGTGTGTTGTGCTGGTATGAGTGGATCAGACACAGCAGCGCTGTCACTGCTGGACTGAGAATAGTCCACCAACCAAAAATATATCCAGCCAACAGCGTCCCGTGGGCAGCGTCCTGTCACCACTGAAGAAGGTCTAGAAGATGAGCAACTCAAACAGCAGCACAACACACACTAACACACCACCACCAAGTCAGTGTCAGTGAAGTGCTGAGAATGATCCACCACCTAAATAATACCTGCTCTGTGGTGGTCCTGACCATTGAAGAACAGGGTGAAAGCAGGTTAAAACAGTATGCAGAGAAATAGATGGACTACAGTCAGTAATTGTAGAACTACAAAGTGCTTCTATATGGCTCTATATGGCTGATCAGTGTATATATTACTGTGATTTACATTTCTAGTACTGTCCCAACAATTAAGTCCCAACTATTTGATAACTATGGCTCTCATAGTGGTTTGGTGGAGTCCTAAAGCCTAAAATATTGAATGTAATCCTTTCCCGAGTTAATATTTTCTTATGCACGTCCTTCCTTTCTTCTCTTTTCTTCTTTTCTGTCCTCCTTATTATTTCCTTTCTTTGTTCTTCCACTCTGCCTCCCTTTTTATTACATTTATCACTGATTTCTTTCTATTGCCTTCACCCTGTCCTTTATCATCCTATTCTTCTTTTCTTCCTTTTTATTTTTTTACCAGTCCGGCTGGCACGCTCAGATGCCTCCAGCAGACCGCGAGCTATGAACATTTGCATTTATATTGTGTCCTGCATTTAGAAAGGCGCCATTATGGTGGCGAGGTCGGAGCAGAGCCGGTGGAGAACATGCATCCCCGATATAATGAGCCGATTCGGTTTAATTTAATGAACCTGGTTGAAGTCAGTGTTCGTTATGATGAGTCGGATTCTTTTGACTTCATTAGCATGTGTGAACACTCGAGTAAACAGGCCTTGGCTAATAGGTGCCACTGAGTACATTTAATGTCAGATGGGCAGAAGAGCGGTGCCAACTTGTTTGCTTATTATTTATCATTTTTATCCTTTCATCCATCCATCCATCAACCCATTAAGTTACAGAATGAAATTAAAGTCTAACGTCATTTATTTTTATTCTGCTTTCACGACCACATTACACTCACAGTGGTGTGAAAGTATAATGACTCATTTACATATTCATCCAGATGTTGTCCCACGTGCACATTCCAGTTGTGAACAAAGTAATTGGCACATTTGTTACTTAATCATCCAGTTCAAGATTTTAATTCAGCTCTGTAGAATATAAATCATGTCCATATAACATCTTACAAGTCATACAATTATCATTTCTACAGTAGCACTGAAAAACACAACACCACAATGTAATATAACACAATGAAATACCTAAAAAGTGCTTAAGAAAATACTAACTTGGTAAAGCATTACATACAATATCCTAGACTTTAGGAGCGCCATGATTATTAAATAGTTTAAGCATTTTAAATAGCTGCTTATTGACTTCTTTACAATTGAAGACAGTACAGATTTAATACAAATAAAACAAATTGTTCAGCTGCTCTCGTATTAGGTGGATCATCCTGGTCAGTATTTCTGACTTGGCACATCTTTACCCCGGCTGCCCTTCCCACCGTGACCCCTTTTCATTTTATTGGCACTTTTGACCAGGTAGTTTCAGTTAATGAAGTATCCATAAACTGAATTTAATAAATCAATAGAAAGAAATTAATCTCCTTAAGGTCCGTACAGCCAGATTTATTTCACATGAGTAGTTTATTCTCAGCTGGTTTTATTCTTTTTGTTCTTTTCTTTTTCTTTTTTATATTAATGTTGTTGAATTATACGGCTCTAAGTGTATACACCTCCACACCACTAGAAAAGCTAGAAAATTGACTTCTGTAGTTTTTCTCCCTTATAAATAAACAGTTCTCAGAAACAAACAACTTAAAGAAATCATTTTGAAATGATCAAGATTGATTTGATTAAATAGATATTATTGTTAATGTAAATCTTCTGATTGAAACATTATTATTGTTATTAATCATTACTACTATTCCTGTTACTGTTACAAACTACTACTACTATTATTATTATAATAAACTACTTTTACTACAATTGTTATAAACTATTATTAATATTATTATTGTTATTATTATTATTATTATAAACTACTTTTACTACAATTGTTTTAAACTATTAATATGATTAATTATTATTATTGTTATAAACTATTCTTATTATTATTATTGTTATAAACTATTATTCCTATTATTATTATTCTTATTGTTATTCTTATTGTTATAAACTATTATTATTATTATTATTGTTGTTGTTGTTATTATTATTATTATTATTATATAAACTACTTTCACTACAGTTGTTTTAAACTACTATTATTATTATTATTATTATTATTGTTATAAACTATTATTATTATTATTATTGTTGTTGTTGTTATTATTATTATTATATAAACTACTTTTACTACAGTTGTTTTAAACTACTATTATTATTATTATTATTATTATTGTTATAAACTATTACTACTACTATTATTATTATTATTTATATAAAACTACTACTACTATTATTATTATTATTATTATAAAATAAAAGCTAATACTAAATGAGGACAATTACTCTTGTACACCGCTGGGAATCAACCACATGTTGTGCACTTCAGACCTTTTAAAACAACCACATCACTCATGCCGAGCTGTTCTGAAGTTTTCCAGCTGAGCGAAGCATCAAAAGGGCATCACCTAGCATGGCGTCTTCACATGAGAAGTCCTATGTGATGCTAAAAGCTAATTATCAGTCGCCGAAGGGTGAACGAGAGCTACGAAGTAATTCTGAAAGAGCCGGCCGACATCCTGAAGGTTAAGTAGCACATTAAGCTGGTCAAAGACGGCATGCTGGGTGCAAACAGGACTCTGGACAGGCGTGGTGGGTGAACTCATCATTGAGTGCCACGGGCAGAGGGAGGCTAATGTAGTCTGTCACCCCGACATCAACCAAGAGCCACGAATGTCATACGTCTCAAACCGTTCATAATGTTTTCATTTTTCATGCACCGCTTACACCACAGGGGCCGAAAGTATGTGGACGACACGCGCAGTGGATTTGTCTACTGAGATTACCTTGTCCAAAAAAAACCCCAAAAACACAAAACATGGGTCTTACTGAAAACACATCGACCTTTAAGCACCATAAATCATTTTCCCTCAGTTAAGTCACTCACTACCGAGTTCCATACAACCTTTTGAAGCAACTTTAGCTGTCTATCTGTCTTATCTGTCTATCTATCATGTATGTCTACCTATCTGTCTATTATCTTTCTATCTATCTGCCTGCCTGTCTGTCTGTCTGTCTGTCTGTCTGTCAATAAACTGTCTATTTAGTTGTCTATGTGTCTATCTGTCATCTATCTGTCTGTCTATCTGTCTGTCTATATATCTGTCCTTCTGTATGTCTGTCCTTCTGTCTGTCTATGATCTATCTGTATCTGTCTGTCTATTTATCTGTCTGTCTGTCTGTCTATCTATCCCTCTGTTTGTCTGTCTACCTGTCTGTCTATCATCTTTCTATTTATTTAGCTGCCTGCCTGTCTGTCTGTCCGTCTGTCAATAATCTGTCTATTTAGCTGTCTATGTGTCTATCTGTCATCTATCTGTCTGTCTGTCTATCTATCTATCTGTCTGTCTGTCTGACTGTCTTCTATCTATCTAACTGTCTGTCTGTCAACCTATAAATAAAAGTATACTGGGTTTTGCTTGACTCAACCCTGTCCTAATCTTAGCTGAACACCAGAACCTACCAGCAATTATTCTGTTCAGGTTAAATAACAGTGAATCCCTGCAGTCATGGTCCATAATCTAATGACAAAGCTTTTCCGAAGCGAAGGGGCTGAATCGTTTGTAAGGAACTTTTTTGTTTGTATCAATGTATTTTGGTGAGCCCCTCCTGCCCTTACAGACACCCACTCGGGGGTGTTTACATCCGCTTGGCTGAGCGTGAAGGCTGTTGATCCTGTTCTGACACCCACTAACCCACTGGATGGAAACTTCATATGCTGTAAATTCCATTATCAGCTCTTGTCACGTTCACTGGTGATGTTTTTCATTCAGAAGGTTCCGGCAGATCCTCCTAACAGCTTCCCTCAGTCTCACATGGGCGCATGATGATGCTCGTGTTCTGGTGACTGGGCTGTAAGGAGGAAGGTTTTTTGTGGAGTTTGGGTGTCTGGCTGGGAGAGGCGGGCTGCGTTTCGTGAAGTTATCTGTCTTAATTCTCGCAGGCTAATAGGGGGCAAAGCCATTAACGAAAGAGAGAAAAGAGAGCAGCTTCTAATAATTGTTCCAATTTATTCCCTTGATGCAACTCTATGCCGGTGACCTTGACGATGCCCGGTGCATCACTCGCCCACATGAAACAATAGGCGGCGCAGGAACAGAAAGGGGAAAGGTGCTTCGTCTGACACTTTATTCAACCACTGACTGAGAGTCCTCACAAGATTAGTTGCTGAAAGTGAATGAACTGATGTGTGCTTTGTCCGGGTGAAACGTCTGAATGTCACAGTTTGGAAGACAGGATTAAAGTGTGTCCACTGTTGGAGTCTTTTGTTCCTGCCTGGGATGATCTAGTCATAAACACTGTGTGGACGCCCCTCCTAAATGTGGAGTTCAGAAGTTTCAGACACAAGTGCTGCTAAAAGTGTTTATAATCAATTCTATAAGATAAGATCAAAGACAGATAAGACAACCTGATTACATTAGATTAGACTAAAAACATTAAATATTTACTCTGTCTGTCTATCTGTCATCTGTCTGTCTGTCTGTCTGTCTGTCTGTCTTTCTATCTGTCTGCCTGTCTGTCTATCTATCTATCTATCTATCTATCTATCTATCTATCTATCTATCTATCTATCTATCTATCTATCTATCTATCTATCTATCTATCTATCTATCTATCTATCTATCTGTCTGTCTGTCTGTCTGTCTATCTATGTATCTAACTATCTATCTATCTGTCTGCCTGTCTTTCTATCAATCTGTCTGCCTGTGTATCTATCTATCTATCTGTCTGTCTGTCTGTCTGTCTGTCTGTCTGTCTGTCTGTCTATCTATCTATCTATCTATCTATCTATCTATCTATCTATCTATCTAACTATCTATCTATATATCTGTCTGTCTGTCTGTCTGTCTGTCTTTCTGTCTATCTGTCTGCCTGTCTTTCTATCAATCTATCTATCTGTCTGTCTTTCTGTCTGTCTGTCTATCTATCTATCTGTCTGTCTATCTTTCTATCTATCTATTTAGCTTTCTGTCTGTCTGTCTATCTATCTGTCTTTTATATTTATATTATAAATTATAAATAATATATTATATTATTAAAACATATAAAAATTAAAAATAATATACAAGTTCATAAAGTAGGGCGGCTCGGTGGGTAGCACTGTCGCCCCACAGAAAGAGGGTCCTGGGTTCGATCCCCAGGTGAAGCGGTCTGGGTCCTTTCTGTGCGAGAGTTAGCATGTTCTCCCCGTGTCTGTGTGAGTTTCCTCCGGGAGTTCCGGTTTCCTCCCACAGTCCAAAAACATGCAGTCAGGTTAATTGGAGATACTAAATTGCCCTACAGGTGAATGAATGAGTGTGTGTGTGTGTGTGTGTGTGTGTGTGTGTGTGTGTGTCTGCCCTGCGATGGACTGGTGCCCCGTTCAGGGTGTTACTGTGTGCCTTGATCGTTCCTCAGCTGTTTTTCAACATCTCATCTGATAATGAATAAAGATTTTAAATATTTCTGTGTTATATCGACTATAACAAGGTTTACCTCAAAATTTTTGGACTTTACTTTAACTTTAACATTATTCAAACTAAAAAAGTGCCTGTGACCTCTAAACAAAGATCAGGGAACCGGTTCTGCTTAAACCGTTTCCCACCTTTTCTTTGTGCTCACTGGCCAAGGTTCAAGTCCGATCCTAATCAACACGCTCGCGTCTCTGTTTGCTTAATCAGTCAATAGTCTTGTTCTGCTGAAACAAGCAGCTTCGTGAAGTCGTCAAGGCCTTCCTTCCTTCCACCAAGGTTCTCCTTATTTCATATAGATTCAGTGTGAGGAGTCGGACGGCTCGGCTGACCTTGATACTACGTCAAATATTCATTTTCCTGTCATTTTAATGTATCGCACAGCACAAGCGTTTGCAGTAGATGCAGAGTTTACTGCCACTGTACTTAGCAAAATCACAGGAAGACTAAATTATTAATAAATAATTCATTTATTAATGTGGCAGCGGTGAATTACACTAGCCCACAATCACTGCAATCCAGGGCTGGAATCCCCACTGGTGCTATCGGCGGGGGGGGTTGGAGAGGCCCCTCGATTAATTGCCGTCCTTTCTGGGGACCCATCGCAACTCTGACCATGATAAAGCAGAGATAAAAAGCCTATCCCAGCTTTTCAATGGGCGCAAGGCACACAGTAACACCCTGAACGGGGCACCAGTCCATCGCAGGGCACGCACCACTCACCTATAGGGTAATTCAGTGTCTCCAATTAACCCGACTGCATTATGGACTTTGGAAGGAAACCGGAGCTCCCGGAGGAAACCCTCGCAGGGGAGAACATGCAAACTCCACACAGAAAGGACCTGGACCGCCCCGACTGGGGATCGAACCCAGGACCTTCTTGCTGTGAGGTGACATTGTCTAAAACTCCTCAGTGTTATAAGGGTCCCTCTGATAAAGCGGCCAAATGCATATTAAACCTTCTAAAGGAGCGACCAGGTGGTGCAGCGGGATATTCCACTAGCACACCAGCGCCGAGATTCTGAACTCCTCGGTTGACACCGGTTCTGCTAGGGCGGGATGACCGGACTATGTGGGTGTAAGGACCCTTATTAGAAGATATGGAGGCGCCCATGCATGGGTGAAAAAGGGTTCCGCTAAGGGCTGCGCACGGGTCGGAGGAGGTGTGAGCAGCAATATACCCTCCTCAACTGCAATCAGGGATCCACCAGCAGCGGAAGACAAATTGACTACGATAAATTGGGAGAAAATGCATAAATAAAAGGGTTCCTGAAATATTTAGTTGTAAATAAAGATGCTCAAGCAATAAAATCTAGAGTGTTTTTTATTACAGTTTATATCTGTTACCCCCCACAAATGCACTGATTATTTTAATATTATATATAAAATTATTATATCTCTGGTTCTGCAGGGCTGCAGTTCTCTCACGTCGGGTTCAAACTCTCTTCTATAAGGTGATAGCCATGTGAAATAGAAATGCCCTGACAAGCATTAATACCCAGTCTAGCAAACACACCCACACACCCTGGTAATAGATGCGGCTGTGGGCACATGTACCAGCTTAGCAGTCGTGAGAATTGGTAGCAGCAGGTGCACCGGCCACTGAGCCGCTGAGCCGCTGATCCGTTCTGAAAGCTTGGAGCTCATGAACCGGTGCTTATCTGCATCCTGCATACCGAAACGCCACAGAAATGGCCGACAGGTATACCGCCGCCTTCTAAATCGATGCTGATGGGCAGGATTGAGGCGGATGCTGATTATGAGAGACGGCCAGAGTGGTTGAGGGCAGGAAGGTGCTCGAGGAGGACAGGAGATGATTGACACAGACAGTGTGTGTGCATTGATTATGGAGACAGTAGACATGATAAGCAGTATTCAGGCTATGCTTCAGCTAGACTGAATACACTGAGTATCCAAATATATCCAAAAGTATGGGGATGCTGGAAGAGGCATGTGCTAGCCATTCGCTCTCCTCAGCCAGTGATGGTGTTGTGCAACCAGCAGAGAGGTGGGGGTCCTGAACATTGAAGAACAGGGTGAAAGCTGATAACATGGACAGTGAGTGTAGTTATGGCTGATCGGTGTATGTAAATGCCACCCATGGTCCATGTAAACACACCAGCCTGGATTTGTGTTTTTCAAATTGCTTTGATTACATTTTCTAAAACTATTGTTTCATTGTGATCTCGACATATTTCCAACTTATTCATCTAAAGAAACAATCGAACATTAACCCGTTCACCTTTGAGACGACCTTGTGGGTCGCGATGGAAAGCCTGCTGGCTGTTTACCTCAAATTCCTTCACAAATCTCCTCCTGGGCTCACGCGGCTGACACCGGTGCAGGCGTTTATTTTGACATTCCCAGGCAGCACTTATCCAGGAGAAGATATTACCTGGCATCTTACATGGAGAAACTTTGCTTCACACCTCCAGGATGTGCAGCCAAGAAAACACTTTATATAAGAGATGAGTGAGATCCCACAGAGAGAGGATTGTGGGGGAGGATTTACCCTCTCGGCGCTGTGCAACAATTCAATTATTTAGCCGACATAAGAGTTTGCACCGACCGGCCCTTTATAATCGTTTTAGTCCGTCTTTCTGTTCCTTAATGCTGCTGCTTAATGGCTCTGATGAGAATCATCATTATGTGGGTGAAGGTTCTCCTTACACAACTCATTTCGGTAAAGTAATTGAGTGTCTTGGTACCACAGCATTGCTGTTCAGAGCTATTATATGTTTATACAGTCTAAAATAAACTCTATGCCTTTAACTATGACAAAGTTACTTTGCTGTTTCAGCTTTACTAAACCCCTGTGCACAAACTTAGGACCATAAAGACGTGGTTTGTCAAGTTTGATGCGTTGGAAGTCCAGTGACTTACACAAAACCTTGACCTTTAACCACATTTAAGATAAATTGAATCCTTATCCAACATCAGTGCCTGTCCTCCCAGATGCCTTTTTGACCAAATAGGCACAAAATCCCAAAGAATCTTTGAAAAGCCTTTGAAGAATGAGTGGACGGTCAAGCGGCTACATACTTTTGGCTATAAAGTGTAAAGCCTAGCAATACAGACTTAATTGCTGATTGAATTATCCATCACTATCTATACATTCTATCATTTTACTAAGGCTTCATTTTTAAAGTTTGGACTATTTCGACCACTCTGTCTACGTTGTGTAAGCCGATCACGCTGCTTAGCTTATCCAAATCCAACACCTCAAGTTTCCCACACATAGTCTTGGCCAGAATTGATGAAGCTACCTTCAATTATACATAAATTATACATACATTTAGACATTCCATGTGTTTTATTAATGTAAAAGTGGTACAATGCATTAAACGGACCCCGGGGAAGGTTCTTTCCTGTTCCAGCATGACTGTACTCATTTGCACAAAGCTCGGTCCATAAAGATGGTTTGATATGGTTTGCGGAGCAACTCAAACCTATTGAACACCATTAGGTTAAAATGGAACTCTGACTTACAAATGTTGTCCAATATTTTTGCATAAATTCGCACATTTACTCTGCAAGATCTTGTGAAAAACCTTTTTGGTAGAGTAGAGGCTGTTATAGTTGCAAATGTGGGGTTTATTCATTTTGAAATTGGAAGCCGCCTTTCTCCCCTTTTTCTCCCAACATTTAGCTCGTCCAATTGCTCGATTGCATCACGCTTCCTCTCCACTAACGTCGATCCCCGTTCTGAAATGTTTTGAGTAGAACGAAGCTAACCCACGCCCCCTCCGACATGTGGGCAGCAACCGTATGCATCTTTCCACCTGCACTAGGCGAGTGCTAATGCGGATCAGCCATGTTTACGGAGAGACGCACCCTGATCAACTCACTCCTTTCCCGTCCCTGTGCAGGCGGCATCAATCAGCCAGCAGAGGTCGTAGTTGCATCAGTTACGAGGAGTCCCTATCTGGCTTATACTACCCCACCCCGATATGAACAACAGGCCAATCGTTGTTCATGTGGCCGCTCAGCCCAGCTGGATGGCAGAGCTGAGATTCGATACGATGTATTCGAGATCCCAGTTCTGGTGTGCTTGTGTGTTTTTACCGCTGCGCCACCTGAGCGGGCCAGATATAATTTATTTAACATTTATGGCATTTAGCAGATGCTTTAATCCAAACCAACATACTGAATTGATATGACTGTACATAGTTAACGAACTGAGAAGTTAGGGCCTTGCTTAGGGGCCGAACGGTGGCAACTTGGTGAAAGTGGGGCTTAAATGACCTAAATGATTCTGATTACTGGTTCAGTAGTTTAACCACTAAGCTACAACTGTCTAGAGATTACGACATTTAATATATTAATAGGTGGTCCGGTCTCCTATACAAGTGCTGACCGAGCCCAACCCTGCATAGCTTTCAAATTCAGACTAGCTCAAGCATTGATAGGTTAACGTGGCCGCAAGCTTGTATGGTTAACAAGGTTCTAGCTTATAATGTTAAATCCAACTTTTACAGTATTTATGTAATGATCATGGAGTCATTTGCTCTTGTGAATGAATTACAGCAGAATCGACTGAGTTGTTTCTGTACCAGCTTGTTTTCTGTAGAGAAGGAGGTTGTAATAATTTGAAAATCAATGCGACATGATGAGGTTTTTGTCCCTGGAGTAAATCAGCCTCTGTTTGTATTGACTTGCCTAAATGGAGGCTTCCTACATCAACTGCTGTAAAACCACTCAGTGCTAAATATTTAATCAACCCGCCGCTAATACGGGACGAATTAACACTGTAGTGAGTTTCAACACCTAACACCAAAACAAAATCTGAAGAAATGCACGTTTCTATTCAACCCTGATCCAAATCATGTATTTGACAACACTCATTAGGGTCGCGGGGGGTGCTGAAGCCTATCCCAGCTTTTCAATGGGTGCAAGGCACACAGTAACACCCTGGACGAGGCACCAGTCCATCGCGGGGCAGACACACACACACACACACACACACCCATTCAGCTATAGGGCAATTCAGTGTCTCCAGTTAACCTGACTGCATGTTTTTGGACTGTGGGAGGAAACCCACACAGACACGGGAAGAACATGCAAACTCCACACAGAAAGGACCCGGACCTTGGGGTGAAATAAGCAAACAGCCACATCACACCACCCCATCATCGATTATTCTCCTATATCATCACAACCTTTCGTGCTGTATTTTGTTAAACACAGTACGTTCTGCTGCATTAGCTGCATTAGCTCCTGCCCCCGTGCATTTGGACGGACTCCACAGACAACAAAGAGTAAAAAGCACTGAGCCATTTGCTTATTTGAGCTTATAATTGGTGTGATGTAATCTACGTGAAGCAGTGGAAGGCAGATCAATACCCTCCCTATAGTCCTGCCAACAAGATGACAAAAATCCTTTCGGATTACAGACGGTGAGATCGGAGCTGATAAGGGCGTGACTGGAATTAGAATGAGAGACATTTCTTGCATCTTCTCTAACCTTTCCCATGGTCCCAAAGACCCAGGATCTTATAGCTAGTCTGTCTAAACAGAGGATCTTCTGACCTGCTGTCCAGTATAAAAGCTCTGGGCATTTGTTCTTAATCGATGAGATTATGAGTCCAATCCAAATCTTTGGTTCTCCCCTGATTTCTCTAAATGCATCTCTGTTATTGTGTCTAGACGTCTGTAGTTGTTCTTTCTCCTGTTGTAACTTCCATATCTACTAATGTCGATTGATTCAAGACTAAAGCTAAAGATGTATGTATGGCTTATACAATATCCTGACTAAGGTTCTATTAAAATAATGCCCATTAATGGGATCCTTTTTGGCATTTGCAACAATAGATGAATGTTTTAATTGGTAATGCCAAAAATGTTTATCTCCTATACACTTTTCTATATATGTTTTAAGTTTCATAAACATTGTATGCTTATACATACACCGATCTGACATAACATTATGACCACCTTCCTAATATTGTGTTGGTCCCCCTTTTGCTGCCAAAACAGCCCTGCAACTGTGATGCTCTGAGTATTCTGACACCTTTTTATCAGAACCAGCATGAACTTCTTCAGCATTCTGAGCTACAGTAGCTCGTCTGTTGGATCGGACCACACGTGCATCAATGAGCCTTGGCCGCCCATGACCCTGTCGCCGGTTTACCACTGTTCCTTCCTTGAAGCACTTTTGATAGATATTGACCACTACAGACCAGGAACACCCCACAAGAGCTGCAGTTTTGGAGATGCTCTGACCCGTCTAGCCATCACAAATTCTTACACTCGCCCATTTTTCCTGCTTCTAACATCAACTTTGAGGATAAAATTTTCACTTGCTGCCTAATATATCCCCCCCACTAACAGGTGCCGTGATGAAGAGATAATCAGTGTTATTCACTTCACCTGTCAGTGCTCATAAAGTTATGCCTGGTTGGTGTGTGTAATTTTCTGTTTGTATTTAGAAAGACAAATTTAAAATACATTATATGTGTAAATTTGAAGTAGTGATGGGTGCTAAAATTATATTAAATAACAAACATCAGTGATTGTTTACTTTCTCATCCTGTATTTGAACATAATAATATAAATCCAACATTGTTTCCCAAACTAAATAAAACGGTCTCAGCTGTTTCATTACCTTCCTCCTATGTCTCTGTAACAGATTTCACAGATTTTATTTTTTGTAGTCTTTTAATTTTCATGCCAAACCAGCAGAACAGTGTTTTATTATAACAACCGAACTCTACACTACATGACCAAAGTTATAATGCCTTCATTTGTCATATATACACATACACATGTTCAGTACAATAAAATGCTTGTTCTGCATATCCCAGCTTGTTTGGAAGCTAAGGTCACAACGCAGGGTCAGCTGTTGAACAGCACCCCTGGAGCAGACAGTAATAAGGGCCATGCTCCCACTCTGATTGAGGAGAACGAAGCTAACCCACGCCCCCTCCGACACGTGGGCAGCAGCCGTATGCATTTTATCACCTGCACTATGACGAGTGCAGTGCAGCTTAGCGTTGTGTACGGAGAGACACACCCTGACAGCACTCTTTCCACATCTCTGTGCAGGCGCCATCAATCAGAGAGAGACCCCATCCGACTTAGTCCCGCTCATATCTGAACAACAGGCCAATCGTTGTCCATGTGGCCGCTCAGCCTTATCCGGTAGGCAGAGCTGGGATTCGATACGATGTATTTGAGATCACAGCTCTTGTTCCAGAGTGTGTTTCTACCGCTGCGCCACCTGAGCGGCCAATCGTACGTCTTTTAAGCTCTCCCGGATTTGGCCCGTGAGCCTTGAGTTTCACACATGTGGCTTATGATTTTATAACAGCATTTCAACATGCATGAACAAGCTCATAGTCAGGTGTCCACATACTTTTGGTTGTATACTTCCTGTGTATCTTAAAATAGCACACCTACAATATTTTGGATGTGCTTTTAATGAGCTGTTTAAAACTGAATGTACAGACGGAAGCTGAATCGTTGAGTCAGCACCACTGAGACACTGAGACACGCCAAAGAGGGTGTTTATTTACTCTACGTTTTATTAAATTAGGAAAATCAGGAAAATCTCTCAATAGCCCCGGACGTCCTCTCAACATCTAATTCACGTCTTTCTGACATTTGCTGACAGAATTTCAGCTGACAGATAACAAGTGTTGTAGATGTCAAGCTTCATGACCTTTCCGTGCAGCACATAGCAATGTCAGGGTCGCTCATTAGAATGGATTGGTGCACTTGGCGTGAGACGTGTGGGCATGAAAAGAGAAAAAACAGTGAAATGTTTAATACATACAAACTTGATTTTCCGAGTGACAATAAGTTAACACACCCTTCGCAGGCACTTCATGCACATGCATTTACATTTTCGGCATTTAGCAGACGCTTGTATCCAAAACAGTTTACAGTACTGGGACAGGGTTTTGTCTTAGCAATTGAGGGTTAAGGGCCTTACTCAAGGGCCCAACAGTGGCAACCTGGCACTGTAGGGCTTGAATCAGCAACCATTCGATTACTAGTCCAGTACATTAACCGCTAGGCTACAATTGCCACATTCCACATTTTATCCTTTGCTTTATCCACAGTATTTCGAATTCAGCAAATAAACAGTAGATGTAATTCATTTGTGCAAAGTTAGGGCAGATTTCTTGCTAAGTGACTAGAAACAATCATTATAAATTGGTAAGGGTCGGTAGGCCCAGTTTTACTGGGAAAACCCCAGACTAGGTGCCAATCCATCGCAGGACTTCAGCCATCCCCCCTCAGACACAGCCAATCATACATGTATCTGTGTAGACATTCAGACACCAAGTCTGTGGTAAGATTCGAACCCGGGTAACCCAGGTTGCTAAAAACAACCCTGACCGCTTTATCCTGGTCAGGGTTGCTGTGGGTCCAATTTAATGAGCGACAGGCAGAAAACACCCCAGAAAGGTTGCCAGTCCAGTACAGGGCAATAACTTACACACACACACATACACACACAATCTTTGCAATTAACCTGACTACAAGTTTTGGACTGTTGGAGGAAACTGGAGCACCCTGAGGAAACCCACACAGACACGGGGAGAACATGCAAACTTCACACAGTCATATCTATACATCCCATCCTCAGTGAGCAGTTATTATTCAATGATAAAAAACTGAATGTGAGTTTTGGATGTTAAAAAGCAGACGGCTGCTGCTGAATACCAACGTGATATTATAGATGACAGAATCCGGACTGAGATACATGATCTCATCGAATGCAGGATGAAATGATGGACAGGACATGAAACATTTTCTGTTAAAGTGAGGATAAATCAGGCTGCTGTCAGGATCTGAGACTAAGACAAAGACCACATCAGAATTTAAACAAGGACATCAGTCGCTGTCTGAGTCACTGGAGCCATTGGGAGGAAATTTGCAAGTTCCAAGAACCTTAACTAGAAAATATCGAAATCTGTGTGTGTGTGTGTGTGTGTGTGTGCAGATATAGTGAATAATACTGTAGCCTCACTTAAGAAGGTTCGATTCCCAGGTGAAGCAGTCCGGGTCCTTTCTGTGTGGAGTTTGCATGTGTCTGTGTGGATTTCTTTCAGGTGCTCCGGTTTCCTCCCACAGTCCAAAGACGTGCAAGTGAGGTGAAATGGAAATACCAAAAATGCCCTAAATGTGAGTGTGTGTGTGCGTGTGTTTGACCTGTGATGGAATGGTGACCTGTCCGGGTGTTTTGGCCCAGTTTTTATATGTACTGTATATGTAAACTTTTAGTGCCCCTGGGTATAAGTGTGTGTGTGTGTAGGTATATGCGTGTATATATATATATATATATATATATATATATATATATACAGGTATATACTGTATATTTAGTCCCCCGGGTATGCGTGTGTGTGTGTGTAGGTTTAAGTGTGTGTGTGTGTGTATGTGTGTGTTTGCCCTGTGATAGACTGGCAGGAAACACCCTATCACTCAGTGAATTGAACACACAGCGACCCTGACCAGGATAAAGCAGTGGTAAAACAGAATGAAATAATGAATGAATAATAATAATAAATTAAATAAATAAATAAATTAATTAATTAACTAAATTAAAGACTTTGGTTATGCTCGGTTCCTGACGTGCTTCGACCCAGCTGGGCATCCTATAAGCATTAATGGCCACGCCTGAGGGAGGGAGGGAGAGTCGTCACCAGGCTCTCTGCACAGATAAGCATGTGAAACCGGAGGAGGAGTCTGAACTTCAGCTGACGGAGCCGAACGTGGCACCGACACCATCTGCTCTGCCACCGTTCTACTTTTTTTACACCTGAAATGGATCATTTATTCTCCTCAACACGTTCTGGGAAAGATCCTGAAGGCGAGAAGGGCGAGAAAGATCAAGGTGCCCTTTGATGTGATCGACCGCCTGCCCACCTGCTGAAGGGCACAGTCCGCCAGCTCAGGTTATTTTGCTCCATTTAGGCCGCCGGTATGGGAGCTAATTCTCTGGCACTCGTGCGCTGTGTGTAACGGTGAGCTGGTTATTTGGGATGAGGTTATCGTGAGGTACTGATCCTCGTATCCGAGAGCTGCGGATCTGCTTAGTCACCTGCTGTTCATGCTGGGTTCACACTACACGACTTGATCTCTTGTATTCGGGAGTCTTTTAAGTCATTGTGGTTTTTAAACTACTGTACATAGGGGAGTCACACACTACACCAGGGTTTTTTTTCAAACGACCCTTATTTTGTCCATTTTTACCACGACCCAGGCAACACAGACAACGAATCAAACGAAACATGAAACGAAATATTCTTAATTCATAAAATTAGTGGCAATCTGGTCCCACCAGGTTTACGATGTGTAACGTAAAGCCTCCACAAGGGGGCGTACTTAGACAAGTTCATGTTTATGTACCTTCTCTGCAACCCTGGGTTCTCTGCGTGTGAACTATGTATTAGTCAGGACATGTGGCATCAAAATCAATCCCCTGGTGTTATTCTGCTCCACATGGCCTTTAAGTCATGCTGCTCGAGGTGTCCTCTTGCTTAGAGGTTTTGGACTTGTCTGTGTCATGAGGTCTATGAATTAAAAACGTCATAAAATCTGACATGAAAGTTTTTCTTCAGTCAAGAGGAGGTAACATCAAACTTAAATCATTTTTAGTCAGATGCTTGGGTGGTGCAACAATCACTGAGAGTCTTATTGGTGTCATCAGCTTGGTCAGCTCAATACAGACACAGTCGGCCAAGTATGAAGTAGATAAAGATGATTAAAAAATGATTCAATGATTCAACAGTGACTCCTACTGCCTGGATAAGGCATTGGCAAAAAAAATGTAGAGGAGTACAAAGAGTACAGTGTGCTCCTCTGTACATGCTGGTCATCCATCCATGGCTATTGGGTAGTCGGCGTTCAGTGAGTATCACAAGGGCAGTGAGAAAAAAGAAGAAAAACTGTTAAAATATAAAAAGTAACATGACTGTAAAGGAAAAGTAGCACATAAAGATGGAACCAGCAGGAACACTGAAACGTTTCAGAGATTTCCGGCCATGCCAGCGAGGTGTGATATTTTCTTAAGGTCACACTTTAAGCAGAATTGAAAAACATCAGCGAAGGTTATTGACTCCAGCTCACAAACTCTATATGTTGTAGAAAATTACACCGGTACACCATCCAAGATAGAAACTCATCCAGCTCTAATCTGTTCGATAATTTGCAGGAAGCCGCGCCGCCCGGGTCTCCACGGGGGTCGACGGTGGAAAGCAGAAAGCTTTTTAGGGATGAAGTGGAACGGCTCATTGTCATCTGTCTGGCCTTGGAAAGATAATTTGGGCGTTTGCCTGTGTAATCTTTTCATCTCGTACATTTTAAGATGAGGGCAAAGCGTGGGTACGTTCACAGTGGGGTGGTTGTGTAGAAATGCACACCTCTGTGTATAGTTTTAATATGAAGTTAGATTGAATAGTATTAAATTATTAAATAGTAAAGTGACATGTGGCAATATTGCACAATGAATATAGCCATATATGTACATACACATATGCAAATAAATACACATATATACACATGTATTACGTACACACATGGCTACATTAGGACCCCCCCCCCCCCCCCTTTAATCAATTAAATCAAGGTTTTACTACACTTTGAGGTTGTCACCTTGTTAAAACAGTATACGGTGTAGATTTAGCTTCCTGGTCTATAAGATTAGATTATTTTACGCTACATCCCAGGATACATTGGGATAATGTAAATGAAATGTAAACAAATAAAGCCTGTCAAAGAATCATTCTCATTTAAATCAATGACGACAACAACGGCATCAGTGGATTTTTGACCGAAGCCAGAAACACTCGTGTGAACGCAGCCTGGCAGCCTGACACACATTAACTCACACCTGGGGAATGTAGAGAGGGTAATTAACCCCACTGGCATGTTTTATACGATTACAAAAATGAAAATACCCAGAGGAAACTCGTGTAAATCATCTCCAAATAGCCATTAACCATAGAACTCTGCTCTCTAGATAGATGATTAGTCCCCAGTGGATCAAATTTTTATATTTGTTTTTGTGGTAATTATCTTAATATTTAATTGTGTTATTTCAAAATGCATTAATTACAATAATTAGAACATTATGAATGGGAACAGGTGACTCATGAACTGTGTCTTACATCAGTTATATGACATATCTGTGCTCAGATCATCAGTAATTTAATGATTTAATGAGGCATCAGATGCTGCTGTCATCAAAGCTCCTTTATTTTCTATCTTTAATTGTTTTATGTGTAAAAAAATTATTACCCCAGGCTGATTCATGCAAATATCCGATCCCACATGTTTGATCTCAACACACAAGCAGACAGAACAAGACCTACTTTAAGAGCATAGATGTGGTTAGCTAAATAAATATCGAGGGTTTATCATAATCACATTTACCTCCACAGTTAATCTGGATCAAATATCTTTAGATTCCTCTGATTTGCATTATGTTTGAATCATGCAGCTGAATTTGTGTAAATGCCAAAGTATGGATGAGAAACAGGAGCAGACGGAGCTGGATGATGAATGTTGGCAGAATGGACGTTCAGTAGGGTTTAAGAGGGATGAGGTGATTTTAAAGAGCACTACAGTGTATCTGTGGCTGCCAAGAGGTTCCTCACTGAAGGTGCTGCTCATTTTTTGGCTACCCAGCTGTTATTCATCCTCAGAAGGACATACATAAAATTGCCAAAGGTATATGGACACCTGACCTTGAGGGTTGTTGCACCCTATTGGAAACCTTGGACATTAATATGTTCTTGGGTAAAATTCATAGGGTCTTTATGGCCAGCGCAGTGGCTCAGTGGGTAGCACTGTCGCCTCACAACAAGAAGGTCCTTGGTTCCATTCCCAGTTGTAGTGGTCCAGGACCTAGTGATCTCTCTACATAGACACATTTTACGTTACCTACACTCCCGAGAAGAGGGCGTGTCAAAATTCTTATATTATTTAAAATGCTCCTACTAAGGCACCTTAATTTTGACTGATAATCTGACCGCATAACGACCGAGCTTCAGACGCTTCCTCAGCGCTGAAGGCAATCCCAGCATTCAGTGCGGCACAACTTTTTTTTACAAAAAATGATAAACATGCTGGAATGCAGAGCAACCAACGGAGTTCTTTTAAATATAATTTGTATAAAGGTGTAATTATACGATTGTCGTTTATTTGAAAATTCAGGCTTGTTAGGGACGGTTTAACGTTTTCGGTACACGGAGGGAGACGTTAGCTGGCGTGCTAGCGGGTTGTGCCACCTCAGCCTGTTGGTTTGAATGACCTGAGACTAACTGTGTTATCGGCGTAGTGCGTCTAAATAATCTGCCTTATGAGTTTGATGTCTTATTAGATTCCTCTCTACTGAGGCAGCTGATCAGGTAGGCAGTAGGCAGTGAGGCAGCTGATCAGGTAGGCAGTAGGCAGCGAGCGTATCCGTCAGACACTGCATGACCAGGTTCGGTTCTCCTTCCCTCCTGAGAAGAGCGACCACATGACTGGAAGTTCTCTTTCACATTCGGTCATTTATCCTCCAAATGTAATAAGACAGACATTTATATTTATTGGACTCTACTGCCTCTATTACTGATATTTATTGAGCCGATGGAGGCTGGTTTGAATAAAACATTAGATTTGCATTTGACTGTGAGCGAGTGACTATTGAGGAATGAATGGAGTTGTGAGGAGTCAGACGGGGATGGCGGCGTCCACGTCGTTATGTTTTTGGCAGGCGGAGGCTTCAGTAATGGTGTAACTCTTTCTTGTCGGAGCTTGGAGCTTGCCTTGCATTTACATTCCACGAATGTTTGCACTTGGTGCACTTTATCCAAACTGATGCTTGATTCCCTTTTAGTTTTTCTAGCTGGCACCACAAAATAAGCTCAGAAAAATATCCATGTGAGTTTGATTGTGATTATGAATGAATATAGCTGGTGATCTATGTTCTGTGTGCCAGTATAAAAGAGGACTAGTTTGGCTGCACATATTAAAAAGATACATGGAACAGTAGTTGCTTTGATGAGTGCAGTGCAGCTCAGCACTGTGTACAGAGAGACACACCCTGACAGCACTCTTTTCTTATCTCTGTGCAGGCGCCATCAATCAGCCAGCAGAGGTCATAAGAGAGAGACCCCATCCGGGTAAGTCCCACCCATATCTGAACAACAGGCCAATCATTGTTCATGTGGCGGCTCAGCCTTAGCCAGCAGGCAGAGCTGAGATTCGATACGATGTATTCGAGATCCCAGCTCTGGTTCCAGCATGTGTTTTTACCGCTGCACCACCTGAGCAGACTAAACTTGATTTTTTAACTTACAGGCGACAATATGCATTGATTTTTATTATTATTATTATTATTATGTGTACAACCTGAATGAGCTTCAGAGATACTGGCACTATAGTTTGAGAACTTTTGGCAGCCTAAGCTAGATCCTTTAATTCCAGTCTGTGGCATTTCTGCTATAGTTCAGCTGTCCATTTCGAGGAAGGCTGTCCCACCGTGCCCTGCGGTCAGCCATCAGCTCCGATAAGCCTGGTACTCTGTACAGATCTGCACGCATCCACACTTTCCTTTAGCCTCGAGCTGAGTCTCAGCTTCGGACTTCCACTCCTGCTGTGCACGTATCGATGTCTCATAACCTCATAGCCGGACGCCGTGTCGCCTCAGATCCGCTTTATGAGCGCTGAAAAGATCAGAGGTAATGTTCTATTCGCTGAATGGGCACAAATTCCCACAGATTCTCTATTTAGGTCCTACAAACAGGGGGCTTTTATATTACTGCTTATGATTTTGGAACAGGACGTCACCTAATGTATTTTTTTTAGCCGGATCGTTTGTATAAAAACCATGCAGACCTGGAGAGGAGATTAAAAAAGCAGACACAGCCTATTAGGAGTGTAAGTGACACTCTATAATCCCATCAAACGTCAGTTATCTCGTTTTCAAAAGCCTTGGATCAATTAAGTTAAAGCTGTTTGAAATTAAAGGCTTTTAAATCCTCCCGACACCCTTCGTGAATCCTAAACAGGTTTTAACATCAATGTATAGCTCTGCCCGCCCACCCACCTTCATCTCCCACCTACCAACACACCGGCATCGCTGGTATATCTTATACATTATTAAACAAACACTTCAGATCATTATACAATCATTATAAAGCTTTCTGCCCTGTTAAATTACTAATCAATAATCAGAATTAATAATTCAGAACGTTTTGTATGTATAATTTGATCAAACTGACACCCAGTGAGTCTGAAATCCCGTACGAGGCCACCGCCGCTGCTTTTCCCCGTCATTTATTTCTCGTTCCCCATTCCTGCAGTGTGTAAACCATTCACTCTCCCAACCCTTCAACCGTGTTTGCAGGATACGGCAAAAACAGGCGTGAAAATTGATGTGAGGGGCTGAAACGTGCTAAAATATACGCAGGGTTTTCACACCTGCTTGTCATTTTGTCTCTGCGCAGCTTTTTAGCTGAATATTTTAATATCAAAGTGTGGAATTACTTACTAATGGCCTTCAGAAAGTTTTTAGAGCACATTTTAATATTTTTCTTTCCTTTATATCTACAATGATCAGCCATAAAACCACCTCCTTGTTTCTACAATCACTGTCCATTTTATCAGCTCCACTTACCATATAGAAGAACTTTGTAGTTCTACAATTACTGACTGTAGTCCATCTGTTTCTCTACATACTTTTTTAACCTGCTTTCACCCTGTTCTTCAATGGTCAGGACCCCCACAGGACCACCACAGAGCAGGTATTATTTGGGTGGTGGATCATTCTCAGCACTGCAGTGACACTGACATGGTGGTGGTGTGTTAGTGTGTGTTGTGCTGGTATGAGTGGATCAGACACAGCAGCGCTGCTGGAGTTTTCAAATGCCTTGTCCACTCACTGTCCACTCTATTAGACACTCCTACCTAGTCGGTCCACCTTGTAGATGTAAAGTCAGAGACGATCGCTCATCTATTGCTGCTGTTTGAGTCGGTCATCTTCTAGACCTTCATCAGTGGTCACAGGACGCTGCCCACGGAGCGCTGCTGGCTGGATATTTTTGGTTGGTGGACTATTCTCAGTCCAGCAGTGACAGCATTAGGGCTGTTGTTTACAAAACAAACTTATCTTGAGTTGTGAAGCTCACATGTGCGAGCACAGATAAGAAGTCACGTTGTTCTTCAAGCCAAGCCATAATTCTGTACATTCTTCTTTACGTACTTTGTCTGAGATATAATCTTATTGCACTTTCTGCTCATAAGTGAACAAATTCATCTACAGAAAGAAAGACAGACAGACAGAGATGCTGAATGTGACAGCTGACGAGCTCTGAGATGAGTAAACAGTCCATCTGGAGAAGCCGTGACTGAGGGAGGAGAAGCAAACACGCCTTGTGATGTTTACAGCTAAAGATCGTGCTTTACGATGACTGAACATCACGCCTTCAACACGACATTTGATCTGAGAATCCTCGTCATGGAACATCATCATCACACTGAGGAACCGGTTTCATAAAGAGCAGCAGAACTGCGGTTATTAAACCTCGTCCTGACAGACGTGAGAGTTCCAATAAATGAACATGATCTGAACACAGAGTGGATTCAGAAAGTATTCAGACCCTTGACTTTTTGTTCTCTTTATTATAAATATATAATAAAATATAGTAACAGATTTTATGAACCCTAGAATTTATTCTGACAGCAAAAAGTAAAAAAAAATTGTCTTCAAAAAGTAGACAACTTTTATAATCTTTAAAACAAAACTTTAATCATCTATATGTGAGCTGTAGTAGAAAAACAATTCTGCCCTCAGGTTAAGTTAAATAACACCAGCAGAGGCGCTTTATCTTTATCTGTTTTATTTATTTTTTCTTTATTTTACTCTCCAGCTTCTGAATCATGTGCTTTGTTTTTCCTTTTATTTTATATAATAGTGCTTTCCTTATTCCACCCAAAAAGGGACAAAAATGTTAAAATCTGAGAATAAAAGCCGGAAATGAAATCAGGAATGAAGATTTTTAATGAGGGGTTCTGTCTTCCGCAGGCTGTCATTTTCACAAGATGTCGTTTTATTTCACTCATTCAGACCGTGGATCTAATTGCTCATCTGTGCTTTTAATGGGACGCTTCATCGCTTTTGTGAAATCAAGCTTCATTCTCTGACCGACTCTGAAGAGCTTCGTTATTATCAGTGGAGCAGAAGCAGAGCGGCGAGTTTACGGGGTCAGAAATGTACACACAGCAACACGGATGATTCGTTTAGAGGTGTAATAAGTTTAATAAATAAGTTCTATCATTTTATTTAACTTTGTGGCATGGCCTGGTAATTGCCTGTTAGTAACGACCATTGGCTAAAGCTGGTGAATTCTCTGTGCCCATATAAATAGGGCTAAACAATACATTAAGCATTAATATGAGTAGAACTATATTGAAATGATCTTCTTCAAGGAAATCAGAAATTAACCTGTACACAAAATTAGCGTGTACACAAACGCCCCCATGTGGAGGCTTTATGTTACATCTTGTAAGCCACAGTGGGACCAGATTGCCACCAATTTTATCAATGAAGTATAATTTGTTTTGTGTTTCATTTTGATGCGCTGTTTGTGTTGCTTGAGTCACGATAAAAATCATGGACAAGCGCCCAGGTGGCGCCGCGGGATATTTCGCTATAGCACACCAGCGCAGAGATTCTGAACTCCTCAGTCCGGCATATTCTATATATATATGACACACGCCCCCTCCGACACTTGTGCAGTAGCCGACTGCATCTTTTCACCTGCACCAGGCGAGTTCATATGTAGATCAGCTTTGTGTACGGAGAGCCGCAGCCTGATCGGCATTATTTCTCGACTCTGTGCAGGCGCCATCAGTCAGCCAGCAGGGGTCGTAATTGCATCAGTTATGAGGAACCCTATCCGGCTTAATCCCACACCTATTTGAACAACAAGCCAATCGTTGTACATGTAGCTGCCCAGCCCAGCCAGATACAGAGCTGAGTTTCGAAATATCAGCTCTGGTGTGGTAGTGTGTTTCACCGCTGCTCCACCTGAGCGGCCAGTTGGGGTTTTCTTGACCAACATCAGTGCCCAGCCATACAACCACTGTCATATTTTGACTAAATGGGCACAAATTACTTCTAGAAAAAATAAATGACATCCAGATACATACTTCTGGGAAGCGCTTTCAGAAGAGCGGCTGCTGTTATAGCTGAACAGATCATACAGAGGTCACTCGATTTTAACACCATTTGTTTTTAACATAGGACGTCCAACAAGCTCATGACCAGGCGTCCGAATACTTTTAGCCACACAGTGTATCAAATTTTTTTTTTTTAAACATAAAGAAAAGAAAACCAGTTGTGGCATTAAACAGATGCAGGCGATGATTTCATGCTGATAATGTTCAGTATTATTACACACTTGTTCAGTCTGGTTCACTTGACGTGCTCCTGCCCGAGTTTTACGCCTCTATTTTTTTGTGGCTCTAATAGAACTGTCAGGACGTAAGGAAACGCCGTTCACACGTCTGACAGTAGACTTTAATACAGCGCATGAAAAAGCAGCGCACTCTTGTTGCATTATTAATAATCCGTCACATAAAGCGGACGCCGCGGGGACTTACGAGGTAAAGGCAGGAATGCGTTTTATGGCGACTTGGCGATCTGGCGATCGTTAAAGCTGTTTCAGAGGCAGAATGATGCACCTGTGAGTAACGTGCTTTAGCTTTAGATAAGAAAAGGGTTGGAGTCACATAGAATCAGATTCCTGATGTGGAAAATGTGTCTCAGTGGTCTAAAACCCATAAAATACAGGTCTGATATAGACTGACTTTAATCTGATGTTTATATACAAAGCAACTTACAGTACTGTGACAGTATACAGTCTAAGCAACTGAGGGATAAGGGCCTTGCTCAAGGGCCCAACCGTTAGGCTACAACTCCCCTATAATGTCAAGATCAGCCAGCAGAGGTCGCAATCGCAGCAATTCTCTCCAGCAATCTCATCCCCAAACAAGCCAGTTATTGCCTGAATAGATGCCCGACCTGCTGGTACCACGATTCAAAACTTAACATTATTATAATTATTATTATTATTATTATTATTATTATTACTATTATAATTATTATTATTATTATTACTATTATTATTATTAATATTATTACTATTATTATAATTTTTAATATTATTATTATTAATATATATATATATATTTTTTTATATTATTACTATTATTATTATAATAATTATTATTATTAATATTATTATTATGAATATTATTACTATTAATATTATTAATATTAATATTAATATTATTATCATTATCATTATTATTATTAATATTATTACTATTATTATTTTTGTTATTATTATTATTATTATTGTTATTATAGTACTGGTTGCTTTGCTTTACCACTACGTATGAGTTAATAAGTGTGTGATCCCCTGCGATAGATTTCAGATGCAATTTCAGACCTAAAACATAAACATTAAATAAGAAATTTAAGGGGTTACTTGTAATATTGTATATAAATAAATAAATAAATGCTTGGTGTGGTGCGATGCCCTCGGCTCCTCTATTTTGGAACGTTTGCTCGGGTGGAATTCAGCCCTCGTATCTCTCTCACATTTATCATGTCGTTGGTTGCAGAAATGGATTCAGTAATATAACCTCATATTCAAAGGGGCAGGACGGGGGTGCGTGTGTGCTGACACGGTGACACTCTACCGCTCTCAGTATATTGTAAAGTATTCCGGCCGTATCTTTCTGCTGCGCTGTGGAAAAGTTCTCACCTCCTTTCTTATTGCTTCTCTTATTGCTTTATCTCACGTAAATTCAAGCTGAATAATAAAAAAAACACTTTGTATTGGCTCTCACTGTGGTTCTGCTTAGTCCTAGAGCCTAGGCTATGCTTTCATCTTCTGTAACTTAACCTTCTTAACCAGGGCAGTTGCAGCCTAGCGTTTAAGGTACTGGACTAGTATGCACAAGGTCTTTGGTTCAAGCCCTACCACTGCCAGGTTGTCACTGTTGGGCCCTTGAACAAGCCCCTTAACCCTCAATTGCTTAGACTGTATACTGTCTCAGTACTGTAAGTCAATTTGGATGAAAGCGTCTGCTAAATGCAGAAAATGTAAATAGTGTATTCAATTTTGTAGGGCAGTTGTAGCCTAGTGGTCAAGGTACTGGACTAGTAAGCAAAAGGTTACTGGTTCAAACCCCATCACTTCCAGGTTGCCCCTGTTGGGCCCTTGTGAAAGGCCCTTAACCCTCAATTGTGTAGACAATATACAGTGTATCACAAAAGTGAGTACACCCCTCACATTTCTGCAAATATTTCATTATATCTTTTCATGGGACAACACTATAGACATGAAACTTGGATATAACTTAGAGTAGTCCGTGTACAACTTGTATAGCAGTGTAGATTTACTGTCTTCTGAAAATAACTCAACACACAGCCATTAATGTCTAAATAGCTGGCAACATAAGTGAGTACACCCCACAGTGAACATGTCCAAATTGTGCCCAAATGTGTCGTTGTCCCTCCCTGGTGTCATGTGTCAAGGTCCCAGGTGTAAATGGGGAGCAGGGCTGTTAAATTTGATGTTTTGGGTACAATTCTCTCATACTGGCCACTGGATATTCAACATGGCACCTCATGGCAAAGAACTCTCTGAGGATGTGAGAAATAGAATTGTTGCTCTCCACAAAGATGGCCTGGGCTATAAGAAGATTGCTAACACCCTGAAACTGAGCTACAGCATGGTGGCCAAGGTCATACAGCGGTTTTCCAGGACAGGTTCCACTCGGAACAGGCTTCGCCAGGGTCGACCAAAGAAGTTGAGTCCACGTGTTCGGCGTCATATTCAGAGGTTGGCTTTAAAAAATAGACACATGAGTGCTGCCAGCATTGCTGCAGAGGTTGAAGACGTGGGAGGTCAGCCTGTCAGTGCTCAGACCATACGCCGCACACTGCATCAACTCGGTCTGCATGGTCGTCATCCCAGAAGGAAGCTGACGCACAAGAAAGCTCGCAAACAGTTTGCTGAAGACAAGCAGTCCAAGAACATGGATTACTGGAATGCCCTGTGGTCTGACGAGACCAAGATAAACTTGTTTGGCTCAGATGGTGTCCAGCATGTGTGGCGGTGCCCTGGTGAGAAGTACCAAGACAACTGTATCTTGCCTACAGTCAAGCATGGTGGTGGTAGCATCATGGTCTTGGGCTGCATGAGTGTTGCTGGCACTGGGGAGCTGCAGTTCATTGAGGGAAACATGAATTCCAACATGTACTGTGACATTCTGAAACAGAGCATGATCCCCTCCCTTCGAAAACTGGGCCTCATGGCAGTTTTCCAACAGGATAACGACCCCAAACACAACCTCCAAGATGACAACTGCCTTGCTGAGGAAGCTGAAGGTAAAGGTGATGGACTAAACCCAATTGAGCACCTGTGGCGCATCCTCAAGTGGAAGGTGGAGGAGTTCAAGGTGTCTAACATCCACCAGCTCCGTGATGTCATCATGGAGGAGTGGAAGAGGATTCCAGTAGCAACCTGTGCAGCTCTGGTGAATTCCATGCCCAGGAGGGTTAAGGCAGTGCTGGATAATAATGGTGGTCACACAAAATATTGACACTTTGGGCACAATTTGGACATGTTCACTGTGGGGTGTACTCACTTATGTTGCCAGCTATTTAGACATTAATGGCTGTGTGTTGAGTTATTTTCAGAAGACAGTAAATCTACACTGCTATACAAGCTGTACACTGACTACTCTAAGTTATATCCAAGTTTCATGTCTATAGTGTTGTCCCATGAAAAGATATAATAAAATATTTGCAGAAATGTGAGGGGTGTACTCACTTTTGTGATACACTGTACATCAGTGCTATCAGCTGGTCAGGCATCTACATACAGCCATGATCGTCTATGTCCAAGGGAATAGTGGAATGGTCAAAGCCCTGTGAAAGATTGGCGCTATGTCCACAGTATTCTCGCAATGTGCCCAGTGTTTCCCAGTAAAGGAAAACAGGACACACACAACCTTGACCAGAACAAAGCGGCTGATGAAAATGAAATGAAATTATAAGGCGTGTCAGTCGAGCATGACCAGAGGAAGCAGCAGAGCCGTCCAGCAGCCCCGACTTCAAAAAGTCTCATCCGTCCCCGTTTAATACCGCCTGCCAGTCGCCCACCCACTGACTCCTGTTTCTATCTTTTATTCTCACCCCGGCATTTCAATTCAGATTTACTTTCTTTCACTCATCTCTCACTCAGTCGTTTGTTCATTATCACATAGAAAAGCTCCGTATTTTCTCTCCCTCCTCTGTTCTTTTCCTTTTAGTTTACTTTGAGTGCTTTACTGAATTTCTGTCCTCTGATTTATAAAACCCAGTAATCATCCATCCGTCCATCCATCCATCGCTCCATCAGAAGAATTTCCGCCGGTGTACGTCGTCAGTCACTGGGGTTATTAACGCTAATGCTTTTTGTAATATTTCTATGTATTTCCCAGGACGTGTGTAGTGACAGGTTTTGATTGATGGACTCTTTTTTCAGCACACAGACGTCCTTGTGTGAATGTAAATGTTTACAGCTCCATCAGCCGTAACAGAATTGCATACATGTAATAATCAGAAAATCAAAAGAGATTCGATTGTGACTCTCCAGTGATTTGAAGTGAAAGCTGTCGTGTCTTTATTATATAAAAGAGAGAAATAATATAAATCTGTTTTACTTCTACAGGGAGCTGCACAGTCTTCAAGAGTCCAGATATCCTACCTGTACAATACAGTACAATACAGTACAATACAGTACAATACAGTACAATACAGTACAATACCCTACAGAGTACAATACAGTACAACACAGTACAACACAGTACAGTAGAATACAGTACAACACAGTACAATATAGTACAGTACAGTAAAATACAGTACAATACAGTACAATACAGTACAGTACAATACAGTACAATACAATACAGTACAATACAATACAGTACAATACAATACAGTACAACACAGTACAGTAGAATACAGTACAATACAGTACAATACAGTACAGTACAATACAGTACAATACAATACAATACAGTACAATACAATACAGTACAACACAGTACAGTAGAATACAGTACAATATAGTACAGTACAGTAAAATACAGTACAATACAGTACAGTACCAAGCTCTTTTAAAATCAATGTGCAATAAACCACATTAAACAATTAAGACTTACAATATACATTTCTCTATCTACACTATATATTATCTGTCTGTCTGTCTGTCTGTTTATCTATCTATCTGTCTGTCTGTCTCTATCTATTTGTTTAGTCTATTTATTTGATAGTTTAATGTCTGTCTGTTTATCTATCTGTCTGCCTGTTTCTCTCTGTCTGTCTGTCTCTGTCCGTCTATCTATTTATCTGTCTGTCTATCTACCTGTCTGTCTATCTGTCTGTCTCTATCTATTTGTCTAGTCTATTTATTTGGTAGTTTAATGTCTATCTATCTATCTATCTATCTATCTATCTATCTATCTATCTATCTATCTATCTATCTATCTATCTATCTATCTATCTATCTATCTATCTATCTATCTATCTATCTATCTATCTATCTATCTTGTCTGTTTATCTTGTCTGTCTGTCTCTGTCTATTTGTTTGTCTGTCTCTGTCTGCCTGTCTGTCTATTTATCTGTATACTCTTATATAAGCCAATAAAACCAATGTAAATACAGATATATATGTATTTGTGTATGTGTGTGTGTGTGTGTTTATGTGTGTATGTATAAACTAATAAACCAATCTTAAAATTAAACAGTTTTACATTTGATGCCTGCGACACTCTCCCAAAAGTTGGAACAACACAAGATCAGAGTAAAAAGTTTATAAGATATTTAAGTTACACCTTTTTTGAAGGCGGGATCTACGGAGAAGGCTCGAAGCGATACAACAACACATAAACAATACATTGTGACTGCAGAAAGCGGTTTTTATTCTTCTCTTGTATTCCTGAAATGTTCTGAAAAGTCCTAAAGAGTCGACACCTAGCACCATTCAGAGCATCTCCCAGCACAGCCGGACTAATGCGCATCATGTCCTGCTGTAATTCAGGTCGGAGAACTCATCGTGAAATATCCACCTCGGACTCGAACGGCTTTATCAGTCCCGTACAGCCGGTCCCAACATACTTCACCCTCTTCAGCAAATCCCGCCTGCCTTAAAAAGCCTCAAATCGATTCTGCCACTTTATTTGGGGTCATTGCGCAGGCTGGTTGTAAATTGCATTCTCTCCGGATGGAGGAAAAGCCGTGGCAGGTATGAGTGCTGACAGGCAGGTTTAGATTGACCGGTGGCCTCCACGATGCCGCCCTGCATTCTGCATCGGCTTACTGATGCCATTCTGTAAATTACAAACAAAAGGACGGACGACGCCACCGATTATCCGAAAAACCAGCTCAACATATGATATGGCCAAAAGTATGTGGACACCTGATTATGAACTGGTTGGACATCCTATTTCAAAACCATTGGGATTCATTTAGAGTGCTCTTATTGTTTGTTGCCATAACAGCCTCCGCTCTTCATCCCGAAGGTGTTCAGTGGGGTAGAGGTCAGGACTCAATACAGGCCACTAGGTCCCCAACATACAGTATCTGTAGATTTACGTTTTTGATATGGCCGAAAGTATGTGGATGCCTGATTATGAAGTTGTCAGACATCCTATTTCAAAACCATTGGGATTCATATGGAGTGCTCTCCCTGTTTGTTACCATAACAGTCTCTACTCCACTTTTTGAGTGTCAAAGATGGTAAGTGCTAGGTTTGCCCTTTTTTTACCATAACAGCCTCCACTCTTCTGGAAAGGCTTACCAAAAGATTTAGGACTGTGTCTGTGGGAATATGTGTCCAATAGGCTTGAGTTCAGAGCTCTGTCCAGGTCTCTGGAGGTCCTCCACATTAAACCCTGTCAAAACGTACGTCACTGACGACCCAGGGCTGTACATACACTCGAGTGATCGCTGAACGAACAAGGCAGGCTCACCGGCTAGCTCTATAAAAACCGACAGCCGCTAATGGCTCAGCCATTAGCGGCTGTCGGGTTTTTATGGCTGCGGTAGCGCGTTACGTCTAGCGTCACTCGTTGTGCTTAATCATGCTTCACCAGAGTATAGAGCTAATGACAGATGGTAAACAGTACAGGTTGGTTCCACCGGTGTTTAGAAAACTGCCATGTTCGCCGCGCCAACACGCAGGAGAGGCGCCAGATTAATTGGGGAGATAACGGTGCCACCAATTCATAGCAGGAGACGAGAGGAAATGAGAGAGCGAGAAAAAAAGAAATCACTATAAACACATGTTCTAAAAAAAGGATTTAGTAACAGGTGCTGGGATTATATGTACAAACAAGGAAGAATCTGTGATTTGTTCATTCTTTTCATTTTTATTTAACTGATACAAATAGATATAAAGTTTTATTAATGTTTTCACTGCAAGTTCAAGTTGGACTCCTGAGCAAGGCCCCTATAAGTCCTAAGTCACTTCAGATAAAACCATCTAAATGCCACAAATGTGAATGTACTTAATTGTTTTTTGTGTATCAAGTTTCAGGTTTTCTGAGGTTCTCCCAAGCCCTTAGAGCTCAAAGGTCACGCACATTCAACAGTGATTTCCAGCTTTGCTCTACACACACTGAGATCTCCTCAATTGTGACATGTATAGTTGGCTGTATACACATGACCAAAAGTATCCGGACACCCATTCCAAAATGTGGGTATTAATATGGTGGCACCAGCACCCTCTTATTTCAGGCAATGCCAGAGAATCACTATCATGTCAAAAAGAACATTTGGTGGGTAGCACTATCGTCTCATGCAAAAAGGTCCTGTACCCTTAACAGGGTCCATGAAGATGGAACTTCAGAGCCGCCGCGGAGCCACCAAAGCTCCGTCTTTTATTCAGATTGTACTGAATTTGAACATCAAACATCTTATGAAAAGCAGATTTTGACTTTGAAGCTGCTGTTTGAAAGCTCAGTTCTAAAGCTGCTGCACAAACGTTCTGTCAGTTCCTGCTTAAAGCCGAAATATCAGGAACCGCACGAGCCGAGGCTCACATCAACGATAAGCTGCTGGTTTATCTTTGACTACACACAGTCATGGAATCAGTGAGTGAGTAAGTGAGTGAGTGAGTGCTTGCGATGAAGAAAAAACTGGTGTATTAATAACAACACTTACAATTCTTATTTTTTTATTTTATTTTTTTATTTATGTATTTATTTATCCATTTATTTATCTATGTATTTACTTATTTATTTATTTATTTACTTATTTATGTATTTACTTATTTATTTATTTACTTATTTATTTGTGTTTATGTATGTATTTATGTATGTATTTATTCATTTATTTATTTTTATGGCACCGTTTAAGCCCATGGCTCGCTGTTGGAATACCTTTAACAACACACAATACTGAAATTGGTGGCCAAACAGGTATTTATAAAAAATTTAATAATACCAACACTTACAAAATCGAATTAATTAAAGTTATTAATTTCAATCATTTATTGATTTATTTGTACTGCAGCATTTAAGCTCATGATTTGCTTGACTAAATACATCACTACCCATCTTCTATCGTTCTATAATGTATGAAATAATAGTTTTTTGGTGGTTCTTGGATTCGATCTGACCGAAGATCTGACTGAAGATGATACTTTGGGCTTTTCTTCCTACCCTGATGAGAGACTAATGTTCCATTCATTAAAAGTCTGTTTTACTACCAATTTATCCTATTCAGGGTCACATTGGGTACAATTTACTGGGCTAAAGGGAGGAAACACCCCGGACAGGTCACCAGTCCATCACTGGGCAATTTTAATTAAACTTAAACTTAAATTAATCTGATTGCTTTGGAATGTGGGAAGAAACCCACACAAACACAGGGAGAACATGCAAACTCCACACAGAAAGGACCTTCTTGCTGTGAGGCGACAGTGCTACCCACCCTAATGTTCCATGTAATTTTTAATATGTTGTGGTACCTCAGTGGTTTAAAGTACTGGACAACTGATCGGAATGTCACTGGTTCAAGCCATACCACTACCAGGTTGCTGCACTGTTTGGCCCCTGAGCAAGGCCCTTAACCTTCAATTACTTTAATTGTATTCAGTCAGTATAAATGTATCTGGTAAAATTAAGTACATCTAACGGTTGCTGTCACACCAGCCTGATTTTTCTACAGTCATTAACAATAAATTGCCAGAAATAACGTTAATGCACAGTTAATTAGGTGAGAATGTCTATTTTTTTTTATCAAACTTGACAGGAGACCACTGTTTCACGCTTCTTTTTAATGGACTGAAATTAAAAAAGTTGTTTTACGTGGGCGCAGAGAAGTCTCAGACTGGGTTTATCATTAATGACTTAATTTACTTGTCATACCACCAAATCATTCATTTAAAATTAAAATGTTAAAAATACATAAAATGTCATTTAGATGTCATTTTGAAGTCAGCGTAGTCAATTTGTCTTCCCTGATTTGCAGTCGAGGTGGGTATACTGCTGCTCCCGCCTCCTCCGACCCGAACGCAGTCCTTAGCGGAACCCTTTTTCACCCATACATTCTGCACGGGCGCCTCTCTATCTGCCAATCAGGGTCCTTACACACCCTAGCAGAATCGTGTCTGCTGCCGGCACTGCCAATTATGCCCGCTAGATGGCGCCCAGCCGACCGGTGGCAATGCCAAGTTTCAAAACGAGGAGTTCAGAATCTCGGCGCTGGTGTGCTAGTGAAATATTCCGCTGCGCCACCTGGGCATCTTATCTACACATTTAATTCATTTATTTACAGTAAAATAATGGTTGCAGAATCTGGCATGACATTGAGAAGGACCTTACAGGAGAACCGGGAGCCAACTTTTCACCTCCTACTGGGCGGCACGAGGGTAGCAAGAAGGTCCTGGGTTTGATTTCCAGGTGGGTTGGTCCGGGTGGAGTTTGCATGTTCTCCCCGTGTCTGCGTGGGTTTCCTCCGGGAGCTCTGGTTTCCTGAATCTTTGTATAACCAGTAACTACCTGTCCTGTCATGAATGGAACCAAAGTGTGTAGAAGATGATGTTAAAATCCTAATAAGAAAAAATTATAAGTGGCTAAGTGGGTAGCACTGTCGCCTCACAGCGAGAAGGTCCTGGGTTCGATCCCCGGGTGGGGCGGTCCGGAGTTTGCATGTTCTCCCCGTGTCTGCGTCGGTCTCCTCCGGGTGCAGAGGCTGAGGAACAAAAAGAAGAATTGACCTCATACTAGAGTTGAAAACTAAGAATAATAATTGAATAAATTATTAAAATGGGTTTCATTATCATATACTGTATACTAATACATCCTGCGACTGATCTCGCTCATGCTATCAGTCTTTCAGCTATGTAATAAAAGTCATATCAGTTCTCCGTCTATCTTGCATGGGGAGAAAACAAAAACCTTCACCTGCATGTGTAGCGACGGCTTTTATCTGCAGTCCTGCTGGTATGACGTTAAAAAAAGGGTCAAACTGAATTAAAGAGCAGCTAATTACATTGTCCTGGATATAAAAGCAAACCACTTTATCTGCTCTTGACACAGCAGCTGAATAAATGCAACCGCCTTCATGTCTTCCACGGTTCATACAGGGCCAGACTGTGCACTGGGCAGGACTGGAAACTGTCCGGGGGGAACTGGGGGGGTGCCAGTCTGCCAGTCTGCCAATTTCCAAATCAGAAGAAATGAACCAAATCAGTATTTCTGACTGCAGTCCACACCGAACGTCCGCAAGATAAAACAGATGTCAGAGCTGTTGGACCTGACTGGATTTATTTTAGTGTAATGGAAACAGATGAGGCACTGTGTGTGACATCTTCATTCAACATCTGGAGGAACTGGGTCTCTGCAGAGGGTGACGTGATCACACATACACTTACAAGAGACATACTGGTTCTACATGTAAACGTCAGCTATTCAGCAACATTAGTGTTTCCCAGTTATACCATGGTGTATCTCTAATTCACCTCACTTGCACGTCTTTGGACTGTGATAGGAAACCGGAGCTCCCGGAGGACACCCACACAGACACGGGGAGAACATGCAAATCCCACACATAAAGGACCTGGACCGCCCACCTGGGAATCAAACCCAGGACCTTCTAGTTGTGAGGCATCAGTGCTACCCACATCTGTCTATCTATCTATCTACCCACCCATCCATCCACCCACCCACCCACCCGTCTGTCTGTCTGTCTGTCTGTCTGTCTGTCTGTCTGTCTGTCTGTCTGTCTGTCTGTCTGTCTGTCTATCTATCTATCTATCTATCTATTTATCTGTCTGTCTATCTATTTATCTAATTCTCTGTCTGTTTGTCTGTCTGTCCATCCATCCATCCATCCATCCATCCATCTATCTTATTTGCCCGTCGGTGAATCTGCGCGTGAGGTCAGTCTTGTGCATGGAGAGTCACACACATCTCCACATTCCTCACTTCTGTACAGGCACCTCAGGATACTAACTAGGGTCCTTACACATCGCCCCCTTTTTAGTCCGGTCTTTTCCCACCCAGCAGACTTTAGTGGCCAATTTTGTCTGCTGTCGATTGTGCCCGCTAGAGGGCGCCCAGCCGACCAGTATCCCGCTGTGACACTTATAATTTAAGATCAGATAAGAGCCTTTTATTATCTAATGGGGAGAATTTGCAACGTTACAGCAGCTTACAAAAATATACAGATATAAAAGTGTTTACACGTTTATTAAAAAATAGAAATATAAGAATATATTATGCACATTATATTAAATAATCTAGTAAATAAGGTAAAATACAGCAAAAAAGCATGCATAGGAGACGAGCTGCTGTAACTGGATGTCACTCGAGCGGCGCCAGAACCAGAACTCCAGAATTTGATACTGGAGTTGTAGTGGCTAATAAAAATGGGATTTTGGGATCGGTGTTGGGATTCCACTGAGAGTCCATGTGTACAGTTTTGCACGATACAGCCCTGGTTTCACTGTTTTCTTAAAGGACCGAATAGTCACAGTGATTAATGGAGAGAATTATAATTCTGCCATCCTGGGCTTTTTAGAGACATCTCAGTTGCCGATTGTTAGAAAAGACGGATGGAGGAGGAGGTGATGGAGGAGAAGCTCAGTCTCCGAAAGCCTTTTCCTAGCATTTTCAATTAGGTTGTGCTGATAGCCTCTGGGCAGCATGGTGGCACAGCAGGAACTGTCGGTGCTGGTGTTCCATCCTCGTTTCTGTTTACAGTCTGTGTGGAGTTTGGTTTGTTTTCTTCGTGTGAGCGTCGCTCGAGTCATCCAGGAGCTGAATACTGGGAAGTCAAATCGCCTCAAGCTGTGACCAAATGAGTGCAAGGCGAGGGATTGGTATCTTGTCCGGGTTGTTTTTCTGCCTGACGTCCAGTTGTTTTGGACTTAACTGTGGTCCCTCCATGACTCCAAAGATGAATGATGAAGGAAATATAGCTGCTTATTATTATTTTCTTTGCATTTTAGACGTACACTATATTGCCAAAGGTATTCACTCACCCATCCAAATCATTGAATTCAGAAGTTCCAATCACTTCCATGGCTACAGGTGTATAAAACCAAGCACCTAGGCATGCAGACTGCTTCTACAAACATTAGTGAAAGAATGGGTCACTCTCAGGAGCTCAGTGAATTCCAGCGTGGTACCGTGATGCCACCTGTGCAACAAGTTCAGTCGTGAAATTTCCTCACTACTAAATATTCCACAGTCGACTGTCGGTGCTATTATAACAAAGTGGAAGCAATTGGGACTGAGAGCAACTCAGCCATGAAGTGGTAGCCATGTAAAATGACAGAGCGGGGTCAGCGGATGCTGAGGCACATAGTGCTCAGAGGTCACCAACTTTCACCTCCAGAGGTCACCTCCAAACTTCATGTGGCCTTCAGATTATCTCAAGAACAGTGTGTAGAGCTTCATGGAATGGGTTTTTTTATGTCCATCAGATGCAGTGGTGTAAAGCATGTTGCCACTGGACTCTAGAGCAGTGGAGACGAGTTTTCTGGAGTGACGAATCACGCTTCTCCATCTGGCGATCCCATGGACGAGTCTGGGTTTGGCGGTTGCCAGGAGAACGGTAGGTTGGGCTCAGCCCCTTAGTTCCAGTGAAAGGAACTCTTAATGCTTCAGCATACCAAGAGATTTTGGACAATTTCATGCTCCCAACTTTATGGGAACAGTTTGAGGATGGCCCCTTCCTGTTCCAACATGACTGCACACCAGTGCACAAAGCAAGCTCCATAAAGACGTGGATGAGCGAGTTTGGTTGTGGAAGAACTTGACTGGCCTGCACCTTGACTGAGTCCTGACCTCAACCCGATAGAACACCTTTGGGATGAATTAGAGCGGAGACTGCGAGGCAGGCCTTCTCGTCCAGTGTCTGACCTCATAAATGCGCTTCTGGAAGACGCTAAACCTTGTGGAAAGCCTTCCCAGATGAGTTGAAGCTGTTATAGCTGCAAAGGGTGGGAGATTTAATCTGACCGGTGGCTTCTCTGATACACCAGCCTCTCTCGTACAATATGATTATAGATGCCCGACTGCACCGACGTGCCACTGTAGACCACCCAAAAGCTGCTCAGCTGATTTACATCCACATTCAACTGCGAACCTAAAGAAGTGCTGTAGGTCCAGACTAATGGAGCACCATTTATGGACCATCAAACATCCTATCAGCTGTGAAAATGTTATGCTGAATCTTAAATACCTCTAAATGTGAAATCTGGAGCACAGATTCACTTCAGGGTCAGAGGGCAGAGTCAGTCATTGTACGGCACCTCTGGAGCAGACAGGGTTAAGGGCCTTGCTCAAGGGCCCAACAGTACCTGCATAGCAGAGCCTGCCCAAAGCTCTACCCACTAGACCACCACCGTCCCTTCTGCGTCTTCCTGCGTCTTTCAGAAATCCGGTTGAATTGATTCGATCGTTTTACTTCGGGCCGGACAGACAGATGCTGATTTTCAGCTGGCACACAACTTATCTGTTTCTTATCTCATTGCTGTTTCCTTTGGAGAGGCTGTTCAGCGAGAGCTCAGGGGGAGTAATGAAATGCAGAATCAGATTTGAAGCCCATTACCTCAGAAAGGGGAGCAGCATTGATTGATGAGGCTTATCCGAAGAGTCGGGAGAGGCAGTGCCGGCGCTCACACGGATTCTCTCCGTGTTAACCAAAAATAGGCTGGAAATAGAAATGCATACGCAGTATTTATTTCTACAGCTGCATTAAAATTCTATAAGCTCTTACAACAGCTAAACAGCTTCAACTAGCTTAGGATGGTTTGCTGATCTGAGCTGGTTTAGCCAAGTTTATTCTTCCAGTCTAGAAAAGCTGGTGTCTAGTTTGTTGTTCTACCATCCTGACCAGCAAGAACCAGCCTAACCAGCATTCAGCACTTCTTTAAAACCATCTAACAAGACCAGTCTGACCAGTTAAAACCAGCCTGACCAGCATTTAAAACTCTTCTATAAGCAGTTCAGAGCCGTAAAGCCTCGCGCACTTCCACTTCCTGTGATGTTTAGCAGACCCCAGGTAGGAACCATGGTGGTAAAGATTAGAGTGTTTATTGATTTATCCTCAGTAAAGATTTATGTAGGAAACAACATGGTCCAACAGGCGTATCAGCTTGTTTACGCAATTAATTCACCAGATCGATTCACCAGATTGAAGATTAATGTGTTGATTTTGCTCATTGATCAGAGTCTGGTGGGATTTTTAGCCCTGTTCAATATGAACCTCATTCATCTGAAGTTCAGTGAAGTTCCTACAGGAACACCATGCTGAAATTTCCAATTGTTGTGCTGGTATGAGTGGATCAGACACAGCAGCGCTGCTGGAGTTTTTAAACACCTCACTGTCACTGCTGGACTGAGAATAGTCCACCAACTAAAAATATCCAGTCAACAGCGCCCCGTGGGCAGCATCCTGTGACCACTGATGAAGGTCTAGAAGATGAGCGACTCAAACAGCAGCAGTAGATGAGCGATCGTCTCTGACTTTACATCTACAAGGTGGACCAACTAGGTAGGAGTGTCTAATAGAGTGGACGGTGAGTGGACACGGTGTTTAAAAGTGTCTGATCCACTCATACCAGCACAACACACACTAACACACCACCACCATGACAGTGTCACTGCAGTGCTGAGAATGATCCACCACCTAAATAATACCTGCTCTGTGGTGGTCCTGGGAGAGTCCTGACCATTGAAGAACAGGGTGAAAGCAGGTTAAAAAAGCAAGCAGAGAAACAGATGGACTACAGTCAGTAATTGTAGAACTACAAAGTGCTTCTATATGGTAAGTGGAGCTGATAAAATGGACAGTGAGTGTAGAATGTTATGGCTGATCGGTGTATATTAGGGGACACGCTAGGACCATTACCTGAACATGAACACTGGTTTACTGGTTCAATTAAGCCCAGACTGGAAATTATTACCATGTGTCCTACCTAATTCCAATATGTCAGCAATTAGACCAGTAAATTATACTATAGTGCTGTTATACTATTATAGCACTTGAGTCGTGTATGCTGTGCTCTCTATCCGCCGATGAACCAGCCACTGGACTGTCGATGAAGGGGCAGAAAGAGCCAAAATGATATGATGGACATTACCGTTAACCTTGAAATCACTTCTCACACCAGCTGGCGCTTTACCCGGGTAGTAAAATAAATCTCAATCAGCATTAAAAATATTCCTCCGGCCTCTTTTACACGGCTGAGGTGAAACAGTCAGAGAGAGGAATACTAATCACAGGTCCGTTCACATTATCACACACACACACACACACACGCAAAACAAACAGAAATAAAAAAACAGGCCAATTAAAATTCAGCGTCCCTTCAGCGTGGTTTATTTCCGGAGTGAAGATGTAATTTTAGATTGTGTTGCTTTTCTCATCAAAACTCTCATAAACGCGTCCAAAGAAATCAATTACAATCACACACTTTTGCCTCTACAAACCCAACATGCTAATAAAAACCAAAACGCAGTGATTTATAATGTTACTTATTTTTATATCTCAATATTAACAATACAGCACCAAGAAAAAGTATTTGCCCCCTTTCTGATTTATTCTGATTTTGCATAAATGTCTCACCGTTCAGTTCAATAAGCCGAGCGTGACTACAAAATAAGGATGAAAAGCTATTTTATTCGTCGGATGTTAGTCGCGATTTTTGTGCTTGCTGCAAAGTTCATCTGATTAAACCGCTGACCTGTACAAAGCACCTCCAATGAGACGAACTGTTTGATATGACATAGTAAAAGCGACTCAGGCCGCACAAACAAAACTTAGCGTGACTTATTGTACTAAAAGAATGAGTGAGAAGAGAACCTATGAGCAGTAGTAATTAAGAGAAGTTTAGTGCTCCTGTGTCCTTGTTTTAATACATTATGAGAAGCGTTTTAGACTCTGGGAGAAGCTGATTCTGATTGTCACAATTTCTCAGAACTTTGAGCTGTAACACAAGTTTAAAAGTGGAACAGGGAGGGAAATCCAGATAAACACAGATACACGTGGAGCTGTAACACTGGATCTGATGCTTATTCCACACAAATGCAGATTCGTCTCATATTCGCACTTTGATGACGTTTTATCAAACCGCTCAAACAAAGCACAGAGCGCTTGTCCCCTCGGTCCAGCTGATGTAACTGGTCTGAAATGTTATTTGCAGGGACAACAAAAGGTCCTCTGTGTCCTCTGTGGCTGTCAGTTATTTTGCATTTAACGCTAGGCTATAATTAAGCAAGCAACAAAGTGCTAGAATAAAATATAGGCTACATTTACTGTGCCGTGGTTCCTGAACTTCTCACTTTCTTGTACCGGCGGTTTTGCTGGTATTTTTAACCACCTCAGAGTCGATGCTGGGAGAGAAATGCAGCTCCAAACCAGAAAATAAACCCGACAGAATTGTACAATCAGAAACTGTCAGTGGCTGAAATAAGTGAAAACCACCAAAGTGGAATCAAGTGGGTCTCCTCGGCAATCCACCTCACAATCTGCATATCTCCTGATGATTCCAGCAGGTTGGTTTCATTTCTTCATTTGCATTGGCAACAGGAGCCTGAAAACACTTTCATTTAGCCGTTGTAGTGAATGCAGAATGCACAGGCTAAAAAAAATACGCTGAAAATATCGTTCAGCCCCTGATTTTAATCCCTCGAACTTGCAGAAACAAATTTACTAGGTGAAAAAGCCTTTAAACCAGAACACAGATGAACACTTTGGAACGTCTCATCAACATTCATTTCAATGCAAATGTAGCCCAATACAAGGTGAGTTGTGCATTAACATGATAGGAAAGCAATTTAAAAGTGGAAGCATTTTAATACATTGAGTGTACCAGTGTTTTCTAATAGTACATGTACATTTAAGGTAAAAAATTTCATCGACACACCCTCTGATTATCCCCTTCCTTTTCTAAACACCTCCTTCCAGCTTATTTACTGTCTGTGTTGAGGTTTCTTGGTTCAAACTTTGTGGTAACAGCTTGTAAACCGACCCGTTATGTTTCAGAACTGGGTATTGATCCCAGGGCACAGCAAGAAGTTCAGGGGTTCGTTCTGTGTGGAGTTTGCATGTTCTCCCCATGTCTGTGTGGGTTTCTTCTGGAAGCTTCGGTTTCCTCAACAGTCCAAAGACATGCAGTCAGGTTAACTGGATTTACTAAATTGCCCCTAGGTGTGTGTGTGTGTGTGTGTGTGTGTGTGTGTGTGTTTGCCCTGTGATGAACTGCACTGTCCAGGGTGGTTCCTGAATTTTGCCCAGTGACCCACCATGACCCTGATAAAGCTGATTCTGATTGTAATTATCATGAAGCTTCCTGGGTGGCACGGTGGGTAGCACTGTGGCACCTCACAGCAAGAAGGTCCTGGGTTTGATTCCCAGGTGGAGAGGTCAGGATCCTTTCTATGTGGAGTTTGCATGTTCTCCCCGTGTCTGTGTGGGTTTTCTCCGGGAGCTCTGCTTTCCTCCAACAGTACAAAGACATGCAAGTGAGGTGAACTGGAGACACAAAATTGCCCCTAGGTGTGTGTGTGTGTGTGTGTGTTTGCCCTGTGATGGACTGGCGACCAGTGACCCACTGTGACCCTTTCTAGGTGGCACGTTGGCTCGGTGGGTAGCACTGTCATCTCACAGCAACAAGGTCCTGGGTTCCATTCCCAGGTGGAGCGGTCCGGGTTCTTTCTATGTGGAGTTTGGATGTTCTCCCCGTGTCTGTGTGGGTTTCCTCCGGGAGCTCCGGTTTCTGTAGGCTAGGCTTAAGTTAGGCCAACGTAAGTGCAGGAGCACCTGTAATATAGAATTGTACCAGTGTCATGGAGTGTGTCTGGGGGAATTTGTGCCTATTTAGTTAAACCAGCATTTGTAAGTTAATGCACTGATGTTAGATGAGAAGGCCTGGTTTGAGGGCAATTGTAGCCAAGTGGTTAAAGTACTGGACCAGTAATCAGAAGGTTGTTGGTTTAAGCCCCACCACTGCCAGGTTGCCACTGTTGGGCCCTTGAGCAAGGCCCTTAGCCCTCAATTGCTTAGACAGTATACTGTCACAGTACTGTAAGTCGCTTTGATAAAAGCGTCTGCTAAATGCTGACAGTGTGAATGTAAGATGCTGTGATGGTCGTAACATCATGTCTTGCGTTGTGCACAGGGTAACAGTCATGCTGGATCAGGAAACGCTCTTTTAACACACCTGATAGCAATCAGTGTTTCTAAAACTCTATAATCATACTCGCCCCCCTTCCTTCCTGCATTATCAGGGGACAGCAGTATGCAAAAACAAGAGCAAATCATGCCGATATTAAACGTCAGCGGAGAGCCGGCGAAGAGGAAAGCATAAGAGGCCGTCCAAATAAAAAATTTCATCTGTGCCAAAGGAGAGATTGAAAGAGAAAATAAAATAGCTTGTCTGTCAGGAGAGTAGCGAGCGCTGGTCCTTCCCTAAATCAATTTTACCATCTGCTGCAATACTGGTGAGATGTGACAGCGATCCAGACAGTGTCTCTAAATTAAAGAACATCTCTGAACGGAATCCTCTGATACCACACACACACACACACCGCTCACACACACACACCCCTCACACACTGCCGTGTTTAATCGCTTTTAATTTTATTTTATCTACTTTCAGTGCAGGTAACATCGCACACATGCTGTTTAATTTCTCATTACCAACAAGTGATAACGGTCAAGGGATTCGCTCATCACAAATCATTAACATTAAAAAACTCTACAGCTTTGAGAATTTTATAAGAAACTATCAGTTTTTGCAGCATTGTGGTTCAATTTTGGCCCGATCGTCACGTCAAACAATGCATTGTTCCCCTTTTTCTCCTAGTTTAGCATAGCCGGTTCACTGCTGGGGACCCCGTGGGCGACCAAGGTTCTTTCACAGTGTTGATAACCCCACCCCTTAGTCTCGTCTTATCCCACCCTGCAGACAAGTGGTCAGTTGTGCCTGCTAGAGGGCGCCCAGCCGTCTGGTAGCAGAGCTGAGATTCGAACCCTGGAGCTCAGAATCTTATCCCGTCAAACAAATTGAAATTCCCCAAGATGCTGAGGCTCCATAATTTTTTATAAATGGCAGTGGATGACGACTAGACCATGCTAAAAACCAGTCTTGATTTATTTGGACTTATGAGATTTATTTTGGTAATTTTGCCCATTTATGTTTCCTTCCTATGATGTGAATTGATGGTTGTCCATCCAACAGGTTCTCACACATCTGCACTTGCTCAGTTTGGCTGAGTAGCCAACACTAGGAATGTCCAAGGTTGTGCCAAGCTTCTTGATTGAAGAGATCCATTGATTGGCTGATCCTCAGGCTTCATAGTTTGGTTTTTGTCCTGATTACACAGTGTAAATTGTGGCCCTTTTAGACCCGGGTGCTACCAAACTATGTCCAATCCATTCAGATTACAGCAGGAGGACTCCAGTTGTGTTTTAGACATATCTTAGGTTTAACTAAAGCAAACAGAATGCATCCACCTCACCCCCACCCCCCAATCAATTTTGTTTTTCAAACATACAGGTAAAAAGGTAAATACCTGACCAGCCCTCACCCTCCACCTATCTCATTTTTACTCTATGTTGTTCAAGGTCGTATCCATGAATTGAACATTGGGCGTGACCAAATCTGCTGGGGTCACGCCATTCTAAAACATATTACAACTGATCATAACATTGACAGATTCTAACATTACACACCACTAGTGAGAGGAATATGTGTGTAATTATTGCACCAGTATATTATAGGAGCACTTTGAGCATATTTAGATATTGATTATGGGCTTGCTCTCATCTGATTTTCCATTCTTTCACATGCTGGGAATGGAATAAGTAACGTAGCCTGTGGTGACAGCATTTTTTTTCTTTCTGGTTGTTTTGGTCAGTAACTCCCCAACCAAACTGACCTTGTCATGGTGTACAAATAGGGTTTTGTACTTCAGTGACCCACAGCTTGAGCTATTAGCCTAAAGTACGTTCATTCTGGTTGAACAGAGATGAAAAGATAGAGGGAGTGATCCTGTAGACCCCCACGAGAGGTACGGATAGCATTTTGCCAGAGCTCGCCTCTGGAACCAGGCCGAGATGTGGTGTTTACACACGTCCCACATAACCTGATTGGTCTTAATCCAAAATACGGATCTTGTTGGCTTGGTACTTGCAGGCTGAAGGGTGTTGACCAGGTCTAATGCAGTGTAGTTATGGGTCTGTACCTTTAATACTAACTTAAAGCCATCCAAAAAATACCATATAATCAACCATGTACATTATTCGTGTTTATTGGTGTCCTCTACAGAGGTGCTGGTCTTCTGGTTGGATGTGGTGGGATGCGGTGCCCAGCCCATCTCTCACTGGCCTCCCTGATGTCACAGTAGTAAACGTTTTACTAGCAGTAAAGGACATAAGGATATAAAATATAATTCCAGCGTTAGGGCTGAGCGAAGCACCTTGTAAACGACCATTGTTTAGATTTTACAGCGCTGATATCTGCAATTTTTTGCTGAAAAGATCTCAGCACTGAGATTTGGGTTGTGAACAGGAAGAGGACAAACTGAATTACTGGACGCAGGACGTTAAAACGACTTCAATTTACAGCCACTACTCAGCACCTTTCATCAGGACATGTTACGGCTATCGGAGGGATACGGAGCGGATTTTATAAACGCTGCTGGTGACTGCTTGGAATGGACTTCTGTGAGGTTTTATAGGCACTCTGAGTAACGCAGGATTACCAATTAGTTGCACCGGAGCAGTTTTATTGCTTCGTCTAAAGGAAGATTAATGAAGGCGGTTTAAGGACGAGCGACCTGTGGCACTTTTCAGTACCGATGATAAAATATTGTCACGGCTCTTAATAACTGACTGAAACTAGTTCTGTATTTCTGCGGTGTAAAGTTGCCCTGTCCAGGGTTTGTCTGCCTAGTGTGTCCAGGTGGAACTGCTACAGCCGCAACCCTGACCAGGATAAAGCGGTCCAGGAAATGATAACAATAAAAAAGAATCAGTGATGTTAAATGAATTGTGTGCATCCAGTGTCTTCTGTGTGGAGTAACATCAGCGACCTGCACAGGGCCCTGACATGAACCTCAATAAAGACCTTTGGGATGAATTAGAATGTCCATTGCAAACTGTCTCATCTATCTATCTCATCCAACATCAGTGCCTGACCTCACAAATGAGAGTAGAGATGGGTGTGGCTGCAGAGTTTATGTAGCTGTGGCTGCACTATATAGGTGTGGGTGTGACTGCAAGGTAGATGTATGGGTGTGGCTACAGAGTACAGGTGGGTGTGGCTTCAGAGTATAGGTTGGTGTGGCTGAACTACACAGGTGTGGGTGTGACTGAACTACACAGATATTGGTTGTTCTTGAATAAATAAATGAACTGGCCAAATAAATAAAAAAATAAAAAAAAATAATTAAATAAATAAACTAGACAAATAAAAAAATAAAAAATACATAAATAAATTGGCCAAATAAATAAATAAATAAATAAACTGGCCAAAGAAAATAAATAAATACATAAATAAATTGGCTAAATAAATAAACTGGCCAAATAAATAAAAAACAAAAACCGTGAAGTATTCCTTGCATGAAACTCTTTACCTATTACAGAACATTTATGCGGTGTGAAAACACACAAGGCTCTGAATATAATGCAGCTTGATTATGTATGTGGTTTTTTCCTGCATTGTTCTGCCTGATGTTTTGCCTGGCGTCGTTCTCCGAAGATCTACTTCACACGCTTCAGAAGAATACATTAGCCACCTTATGAATAATACACCTTCAAACATGTTTTCTCTTTGTGCCCCACCGACCAGGCATCACTTCTCATATTTCTTAATCAACTCCAGGTCGAGTAGTCGCTGCGCATCAATATTCATGGCCACGTTTTACAGGTAAGTGCTCGGGTTGCAGATCAAGCCGGGACCGTACGGGTTTTAATGTTTGCTATTGTTTCCGCCGGCATATTGGCATGAATATTTATCGAGATGGATTTGTTTTTAGAGCAGATGGAATTTGTCTCCGCTCAGATGCTGCCTGCGAGGAATCAAGGAGCTGCTGTGTTTGAGCGGCCGGTCTGGAGTTTGAACAAAACTGTACAGTCGATGCAGGTTCTTCGTTTTGGGAAACAGTGTCTGTGTGCTTTAGACCTTCAGGGATCAGTCCTGGAAGATCAAAGTCATATACAGAATCCAGGACCGACAGACTAAAAACCCTGTTGAGCAAGCCAAGGGTGACAGTGGCAGGAAAAACTCCCTTAATATTACAGGAAGAAACCTTAAGAGGAACCAGAACCAGACCAGTGACCTCTATCATCCTTGGGTGGCCTGGAGAATACAGATGATCTGTGCTAAGATGCTGTAAAGAAATTTTAACATTATGCATGAAGGACCTTCATTCTTTTGCCTCTAAGCCTATGATGGATCGTGATGAAGGGTCAGACTGATCCTCATCCTCCTCTGTTTCCTCATGGTTGCATAACAACTATAGCTGCAGAGCACTACAGCGAAATGACTTCTGTTCCAAATGTCACTCATGTTACTCAAATGTCAAACCCGGTCCTGCTCTGAAGTCTGGCACTTTCGTTTTGAAGATGTTGGAGACAAAAATAAATAAATATGTTCCGTTTTCTTGCCTCTGTCTGAGCTCAGTCTGAGATGTTCTCTGGTTCTTCTTGCTATAATCTTAAAAACTCTGGATTCTCATTTAGAGACACACTTACATTTTCTAACTGAATCTATGTACAGTATGTGTGATGATAAATGCTCAGAAGGCTTAGCTACATCAATTTTGGATCAAGATGCAATGGTTGGAGGTGGGTGAGTGCAAGTGTGGAGTACACCAAGAGGAAGGTACAGGCATGGTGGGTCACATGTGATAAAATTAACACATGAATAAATAAATAAACTGACTAAATAAATAAATAAATAAGCAAACTGGCCAAATAAATTAATAAATAAATAAAGGAATTAATAAATAAATAAATAAACTGGGCACATAAATAAATAAATAAATAAATAAATAAATAAATAAATAAATAAATAAATAAATAAACTGGCCAAATAAATAAATAAATAAACTGGCAAAATAAATAAATTAATTAATTAATTAACTGGCCAAATAAATACATGAACAAATAAATAAATAAATAAGCTGTCTGAATAAATAAATAAATAAACTGGCTAATTAGTAAATAAATAAATAAATAAATAAATAAACTGTCTGAATAAATAAACTGTCTGAATAAATAAATAAATAAATAAATAAATAAATAAATAAATAAATAAATAAATAAATAAATAAATAAATAAATAAATAAATAAATAAATAAATAAATACTGTACATACATACATACATACATACATACATAAGTTATGATGTTCCTGGATGTTGAGATGAATCTGAATGGAGAACTACACCCAGAAGCTCATAACAAGGAGACACATGGGTTGTACTGAATGCTAATAGCGTGCCCCTAAGCAAGGGTTGTTTATATTGGGACTTATTATTCAGGAGGCCGGTGATTCGGTTAGCATTAATGCTAGATAGAGGTTATTGTAATGTAATGCCTGTTTAAAAAGAATCATGAAGCTGCATGTTGGTGTAGATGTGGGCGGACTGTGTGTGAGCCAATTATTGTAATGGACGACCACGATGCCAGGCCAGCGGGAGCTTGTGTTTACGTTTGTATGTGAGCCCTCGTTTCTACACTGGCAAAACATTTCCCCTTGAGTCACCTTAAGAATGTCCAAATTGGCATTTACTGCCTGGCTTGGGTAGATCGATCGTCCCTCTGTATGGAAGTCGGATCCAGATCACCAAGGTTGGGGTTCGGATTGTTTTTTTTCATGCCCAAGTAAATAAGTCTGACTCCATTTAAAAGCAGGAGTGTCCACCCCCAAAAAATGCAACTTAAATAGAACAGTTCACCTACAATGGGCACGGTGGAACTGGACATTGGAGCAATAAAACGTCAGCATTCATTTTTCATGCCCATGTAAATAGGGTGAGTCTGCTTCCATTTAAAACCAGGAATTTTGGAAGTTAAACCAAAACATTCTGTCCATCCCCCAAAAAGTGCACCTACAATGGCTACGTTGGAACTGGACATTGGATTAATAGAAGGTCAGCTGGTCTGATAAATACAGTGGTGTTCCTAGACCCTGTGGACAGCAGGGCATGTTTGCGTTCATTTTCCATGTCCATGTAAATAGGGTGAGTTAGTCTGCCTCCATTTAAATCAGGAATTTTGGAAGTTAAACTAAAACATTCTGTCCACCCCCCAAAAAATGCACCTTAAATAAAAAAGTGCACCCACAATGGCCAATGTGGAACTGGATGTTGGAGCAATGAAAGCAGGTCAGCTGGTCAGATAAATACAGTGGTTTTTGTAATAATACAGTAACATGTAAAAACATTTAACACCCTTCTGCTTTCATTTGTATTGTACCTGCTTGCTAAACTTTTTTGGGATTTCTTTATGTATATGTTTATTATTATATTATATTTATTTATTTATTCATTGTTTGTATTACCATCGTTTTATCCTGGTCAGTGTTGCGGTGGGTGCAATTCACTGGAAAAAAGGTAGGAAACACCCTGGACAGGTCGCCAGTCCATCACAGGGCAAACACACACACATGCACACACACACACACACACACACACACACATATATACAGTGTATCACAAAAGTGAGTACACCCCTCACATTTCTGCAAATATTTCATTATATCTTTTCATGGGACAACACTATAGACATGAAACTTGGATATAACTTAGAGTAGTCAGTGTACAACTTGTATAGCAGTGTAGATTTACTGTCTTCTGAAAATAACTCAACACACAGCCATTAAGGTCTAAATAGCTGGCAACATAAGTGAGTACACCCCACAGTGAACATGTCCAAATTGTGCCCAAATGTGTCGTTGTCCCTCCCTGGTGTCATGTGTCAAGGTCCCAGGTGTAAATGGGGAGCAGGGCTGTTAAATTTGGTGTTTTGGGTACAATTCTCTCATACTGACCACTGGATATTCAACATGGCACCTCATGGCAAAGAACTCTCTGAGGATGTGAGAAATAGAATTGTTGCTCTCCACAAAGATGGCCTGGGCTATAAGAAGATTGCTAACACCCTGAAACTGAGCTACAGCATGGTGGCCAAGGTCATACAGCGGTTTTCCAGGACAGGTTCCACTCGGAACAGGCTTCGCCAGGGTCGACCAAAGAAGTTGAGTCCACGTGTTTGGCGTCATATCCAGAGGTTGGCTTTAAAAAATAGACACATGAGTGCTGCCAGCATTGCTGCAGAGGTTGAAGACGTGGGAGGTCAGCCTGTCAGTGCTCAGACCATACGCCGCACACTGCATCAACTCGGTCTGCATGGTCGTCATCCCAGAAGGAAGCTGACGCACAAGAAAGCCCGCAAACAGTTTGCTGAAGACAAGCAGTCCAAGAACATGGATTACTGGAATGCCCTGTGGTCTGACGAGACCAAGATAAACTTGTTTGGCTCAGATGGTGTCCAGCATGTGTGGCGGCGCCCTGGTGAGAAGTACCAAGACAACTGTATCTTGCCTACAGTCAAGCATGGTGGTGGTAGCATCATGGTCTTGGGCTGCATGAGTGTTGCTGGCACTGGGGAGCTGCAGTTCATTGAGGGAAACATGAATTCCAACATGTACTGTGACATTCTGAAACAGAGCATGATCCCCTCCCTTCGAAAACTGGGCCTCATGGCAGTTTTCCAACAGGATAACGACCCCAAACACAACCTCCAAGATTACAACTGCCTTGCTGAGGAAGCTGAAGGTAAAGGTGATGGACTAAACCCAATTGAGCACCTGTGGCGCATCCTCAAGTGGAAGGTGGAGGAGTTCAAGGTGTCTAACATCCACCAGCTCCGTGATGTCATCATGGAGGAGTGGAAGAGGATTCCAGTAGCAACCTGTGCAGCTCTGGTGAATTCCATGCCCAGGAGGGTTAAGGCAGTGTTAATAATGGTGGTCACACAAAATATTGACACTTTGGGCACAATTTGGACATGTTCACTGTGGGGTGTACTCACTTATGTTGCCAGCTATTTAGACATTAATGGCTGTGTGTTGAGTTATTTTCAGAAGACAGTAAATCTACACTGCTATACAAGTTGTACACTGACTACTCTAAGTTATATCCAAGTTTCATGTCTATAGTGTTGTCCCATGAAAAGATATAATAAAATATTTGCAGAAATGTGAGGGGTGTACTCACTTTTGTGATACACTGTATATACACATATATGTGTATATATATATATATACATATATGTGTATATATATATATATATATATATATATATATATATATATACAGTGTATCACAAAAGTGAGTACACCCCTCACATTTCTGCAGATATTTAATTATATCTTTTCATGGGACAACACTGACAAAATGACACTTTGACACAATGAAAAGTAGTCTGTGTGCAGCTTATATAACAGTGTACATTTATTCTTCCCTCAAAATAACTCAATATACAGCCATTAATGTCTAAACCACCAGCAACAAAAGTGAGTACACCCCTAAGAGACTACACCCCTAAATGTCCAAATTGAGCACTGCTTGTCATTTTCCCTCCAAAATGTCATGTGATTTGTTAGTGTTACTAGGTCTCAGGTGTGCATAGGGAGCAGGTGTGTTCAATTTAGTAGTACAGCTCTCACACTCTCTCATACTGGTCACTGAAAGTTCCAACATGGCACCTCATGGCAAAGAACTCTCTGAGGATCTTAAAAGACGAATTGTTGCGCTACAAGAAGATTGCCAAGGCTACAAGAAGATTGCCAACACCCTGAAACTGAGCTGCAGCACAGTTGCCAAGATCATCCAGCGTTTTAAAAGAGCAGGGTCCACTCAGAACAGACCTCGCGTTGGTCGTCCAAAGAAGCTGAGTGCACGTGCTCAGCGTCACATCCAACTGCTGTCTTTGAAAGATAGGCGCAGGAGTGCTGTCAGTATTGCTGCAGAGATTGAAAAGGTGGGGGGTCAGCCTGTCAGTGCTCAGACCATACGCCGCACACTACATCAAATTGGTCTGCATGGCTGTCACCCCAGAAGGAAGCCTCTTCTGAAGTCTCTACACAAGAAAGCCCGCAAACAGTTTGCTGAAGACATGTCAACAAAGGACATGGATTACTGGAACCATGTCCTATGGTCTGATGAGACCAAGATTAATTTGTTTGGTTCAGATGGTCTCAAGCATGTGTGGCGGCAATCAGGTGAGGAGTACAAAGATAAGTGTGTCATGCCTACAGTCAAGCATGGTGGTGGGAATGCCATGGTCTGGGGCTGCATGAGTGCAGCAGGTGTTGGGGAGTTACATTTCATTGAGGGACACATGAACTCCAATATGTACTGTGAAATACTGAAGCAGAGCATGATCCCCTCCCTCCGGAAACTGGGTCGCAGGGCAGTGTTCCAGCATGATAATGACCCCAAACACACCTCTAAGACGACCACTGCTTTATTGAAGAGGCTGAGGGTAAAGGTGATGGACTGGCCAAGCATGTCTCCAGACCTAAACCCAATAGAACATCTTTGGGGCATCCTCAAGCGGAAGGTGGAGGAGTGCAAAGTCTCGAATATCCGCCAGCTCCGTGATGTCGTCATGGAGGAGTGGAAAAGCATTCCAGTGGCAACCTGTGAAGCTCTGGTAAACTCCATGCCCAGGAGAGTTAAGGCAGTTCTGGGAAATAATGGTGGCCACACAAAATATTGACACTTCAGGAACTTTCACTAAGGGGTGTACTCACTTTTGTTGCCGGTGGTTTAGACATTAATGGCTGTATATTGAGTTATTTTGAGGGAAGAATAAATTTACACTGTTATATAAGCTGCACACAGACTACTTTTCATTGTGTCAAAGTGTCATTTTGTCAGTGTTGTCCCATGAAAAGATATACTTAAATATCTGCAGAAATGTGAGGGGTGTACTCACTTTTGTGATACACTGTATATATATATAATGCAACAAGTAAAATTCATCCTGTGAAACAATAATGGAAAAGGTTACGAGGCCACAGTGCAGGGTTCAGTCCATCCTCACTCACTCCAAAAACATTTACCAGCATTTAAGTCTATTTTTGTTGGTTTCAGAAATAAGCCAAATGAGCCAAAGATTCCAAATGTCAGACATTCTGTTTCTTTTATTTTTCAGCCCCGGTCTAAAAGAAATATTTGGATTTTGTCCCATTTCACTTTTCCAGTCTCGACGGCTCCTTCCTATTTTTATGCAGGGTTTGACTTTATTATCATACGTTCTTACAACAAAAAACAACGACAATAATTATTAGTTTCTAATCCTCCCACAGTAATGAAACTCTCCTAGTACAAATCAAACAGGAGAACAAAGCAGTTCAGCTTTCCGAGTCCTGGATGAACTACAGAAAATGTCATACGGCAAAACAAATCTACTGAGATCTTACATCTGCTACTCGCCCTTTTAAAACAAGGAAAACAAATAACTAGTTTAATAAAACATCACATCAGGGTCACAGTGTTAAAAATTACAGCTGGACAAGCTGACAGAATAATGTGAGCTGTATTATTACCAAACACAGAGCCAGAATTTATGGGTTTTTTATTTGGGTGAATGATTGGTGAAAGAAATGTTTGTTTTTTGGTTAATATTTGTAAACTAAAGACAACAATTTTTGTAGTTATAGTTTTTTTTCATTCTTTCTCCTGTGTATTGCACTTTATTATGACCAGTCCTTTTTTTGATGGAATCCAGGTATGGATCTCTGAAGGTGTCCTGTAGGATTTAGTTTTTAGGATTAAGCAGGACCTTACCAGCGGCTCATTAATCTCCTGTATAGTGTGATGTTGATTGTCTATAAAACGTATAAAGAAATTACAGATTTCACCATCTACAGTCCATAACATTATTAGAAGAAGCACCTGAACTGCTCCAGCTGGGAACTGAACCCAGAACCTTCTCACTGTGAGGTGACCATACTACCCACTGAGCCACTGTGCTGCCCCCAAAAGGCCCCATAGGTAAATACCAAGCATGGTTTAAATTGTCAAACAGCTAAAAATGCTTTGCTTATAAAGAAATGACAGATTTCACCATCTACAGTCCATAACACGATTAGAAGATTCAAATAATCATAAACCAATATTGAATGCCAGTGATCTTCAATTGCTTAGATTTTAGTGCACAAAAAAACACCATGCTTCTGTAGTGAATGTAACCACATGGGCTTAGGACTACTTACAAGAGAGAAATTCCCACAGACATACTCCCAAGCCTTGAGAAAAGCCGTCACTGAATTTAATACTGCTTGTGGTCAGGTGTCCGAATACTTTTGACCATATAGTGTAGCTCAAAAATCGCAGGTATACCCTGCGTGTTACTAATAAAGTGGCCACTCTATGTGAAATATGACTGTCCGAAGTCCACACATTTCATCCACCTCTCCTCCTCTAGCTGTTTCTCTATGAGATGTGATGAGCTCTTGGTTCTGATCGACTGGAGAAGTGATTCACTACCTGCTGGACGTTTTTCATTACTGTGGTCAGCGAGTTGACGGCTGTTGTCAGATCCCACGAAGCACTGGCCAGTCGCTTGCTGTGTGTGGTGATGGCTCGAGTCCTGCCTAATCCACGGACTGAGAAAGACATCGCCCGTGCACGCTGTGATGAGAATGGAGCTCCATCTGCAGGTCCTGCAGGTGGGTCTGAATCATTATCAGCGTCCTCGTGAAACAGGTGATTTCATGGTGTCGCAGGGCTGATGTGGGATTTGCAGTTGTGATAAACATCTGATCGGTTTAAACATTTGGAGCTGGTGGTGGAAAGAATTGCTCACTGTGGGGTTCTCTACAGGCAGAGCTGCTGATCGACACATATTCAGGAATCAGAACGTTAATTTCAGCCATTGTGAAGCAAATTTAGGTCCCAGGATCACCTGTACAAACAATTCCCCCTATTAAGTATTAAGTACATGGAACAGTGGTCTCTTGCCAAGTTCAGTAAGAGAACCAAAACTGTGACAGACATCCAGTAGCACTGTTGGGGATTCCAGCAGTCGTGGACGAGCATAATTTACTGCTGCACCACCTGAGTGCCTAAAAATGCAAATATTTTTGTTTACATTTGTCTGGCTTTGTTATTATTATTATTGCTATTATTATTATTATTATTATTATTTACTACTTTTATTGTTTTAATTATTATTATTATTATTATTATTATTTACTACTTTTATTGTTTTATTTATTATTATTATTTGCTACTACTACAACACCTATAATAATAATAATAATAATAATAATAATAATAATAATAATAATAATAATATTATAATATAATTATAATATATATTATAATAATATATATATATATAATTAATATAATAATAATAATATTTATTATTATTATTATTATTTATATAAATAAATAATAATTAAATATATAAATAAATATTTATATAAATATGTATTATTAGTATTATTATTATTATTATTATTACAATTATAATGTACTATTATTGCACATTTGTATACAATTCATCTACTTTGTTCACTATTAGGGCGGCAGGGCGGCAGGGTGGCTCGGTGGGTAGAACTACCGCCTCACAGCAAGAAGGTCCTGGGTTTGATTCCCAGGTGGAGCAGTTTGGGTCCTTTCTGTGTGGGTTTACTCTGGGTGCTCCGGTTTCCTCCCACAGTCCAAACAGTCAGATTAACTGGAGACAGTAAAATTGCACTAGCTGTGTGTGTGTGTCTGTCTGCCCTGCGATGGACTGGCACCCTGTTCGAGGTGTTTCTGTGTTTCTTGTGCCCATTGAGAGCTGGGATAGGCTCCAGCACCCTTCACGACCCTGATTAGGATAAACAGCTTAGAGACCGAGTAAGTGTGTGTTTATTATTATTTCTGTTATTATCAGTGTTGTGGTGGTAGTAATAAAATAATCTTTGATTAGTGCTGCGTAAAGCTGAGAACTAAAGCCATTAAAGTCCAATAAAATCCAGCAGAACCACACAGCAACGTTTCTTACATCACAGCAACCTAAAACAACCTAAAACTAATAACCCAGTGATCATTGTTGTCATTAATGGATCCGCTGGTTCATGAAGTTCTGATTTTTCTTCTATTATTGAAACTGTTGTTTACCTTGGTGAAAATTCCTGAAGCGTTAATTTAGCAGATCATATCTTCTGATATTTAAAATATTTTAAATATTTAAAGCGTTTCTACAGTACATTCCTCATATTATGACCTTTTTCCTGTCTTGATTAGACCCCCCACCCTGTGTCCAAACTCAGTTACCCAGTCGTGTTTTTAGCTGCTTAGACTTCGACATCTTGGACATTTTGACTAAGCGTTTGCTAACTGAATTGCCGTAGGATTGCTTGTGTAACAGACTTTTCTGTGCTGTAATGTGCTGAATTTTTTTTTCCTATTTTATTTATGCATTTTCTCCCAATTTAGAGTAGTCAATTTGTCTTCCGCTGCTGGTGGATCCCTGATTGCAGTCAAGGTGGATATATTTCTGCTCACGCCCCCTCCGACCTACACGCAGCCCTTAGCCGAACCCTTTTTCACCCATGCACTCTGCACAGGCGCCTCTCTATCTGCTAATCATGGTCCTTACAGAGCGTTTGAAGACCCCACCCACATAGTCCGATCATCCCGCCCTAGCAGAAACGTGTCTGCTGCAGGCACTGCCAATTATGCCCACTAGATGGTTCCCAGCCGACCGATGGCAACGCAGAGTTTGGAGCCGAGGAGTTCAGAATCTCGGCACTGGTGTGCTAGAGGAATATCCCGCTGCGCCACCTGGACGCTGTGCTGACAGTGTTTGATGTGTTTACATATTGATGCATTTTGTTCCTTTGGGGATTTCATAATCAATGGAAAAGTGTGCTTCTCTACACACGTGATCATCTCTGTGTAGTCTGTGCTCGAAAGAGCAAGCCAGTAAAGTATTCTGCTCCTGATAGTTTGTCTAGGTACAGTTTATTTCTTACTTTATAAACTCAGCCAACTCTGAAGATGCTCAGTTGCACTAGAACCACCAGTAAACATGAGGCACTTGAATGCTACGCGAATGAAACATGTTAAATTGCAGATTACGCAGGAAAAGACTCGTTCCCCACAGCCATGAATTAGGTAGGACCTTGACCATAATGTATCACTATCAGCATGGGCATTTTATAAATCGGACTTACTTAATAATTACACGTCATTAAAGCCGATTGTGCCCCAAAAAAACCAAAAAAAACCTGCATTCGAACACAGCACCGTGAAACAACCGCTAACACGGTTCAGTTTTAGCTCAGAGAAACAATCCAGCTTGCTCTACATAGTGCACAGGCAGAGAAAAATACCATCATCAAGTAAGTGCACAAGCATGATGGAATTTATAATGGAAAGGACACTCGGACTCTGGAAAGGTCAAGCAGAGCTCCAGGGCACTTTGAGAAATGAAGCTGCGTCAGTCACCTGCTGAGAAACAGGCACGTGTCAGGATCTGATCAGAAGAGGTGTCATGAATTGGAGTCATGAATAAAATGTCCAATAAAACATAATAAATTAATAATTAATAATAATTACCAGGTGCTCTGTCGTAGCACTTATTAAACCATCATAAACTGTCAATTAAAATTGATTTACATATTTAATCTTTTGTTCAAAGTCTTAACAATTTTTGAATTTGCGATTCCAGTCTCATCTTTTACTAGTTTGTTTTTATTACTGTAAGTTTTTTGTCTGTTTCCTAAGTGTTTATAAAATTGTGTATAAAACTGGAATGTCTATGAAAGAAACTTGGCTTTTGCAGCACTTTAGAAGAGGACACAGTAAACCAGGCTGGGTTTTACTCAGACGAGGGAAGGGGGGCGATCAGAGGACCGAGGTTTAAGAGTCTGGCTTCACTACTGCTGTATATATACAGGGTTAAAAATACCCCTCTGTGGCTCTGAGGAATAAAGTGATGCATTTCTGTAAAGGGTAACGACGCCCCCCTCCAGCATTAATGTCTCCTTCATGTGAGCGGTTCCTGAATCTTCTGTCTACCCTGGGCAGCATGTGTACTCTCAGCTGTGTGGACATGAGTTCTCTTACTGCACATTACTGAAGGACAGTACCAAGATTCATCTGAGGAGAGGAATTCTGGGAGAAAGACATTTATTATAGTACAAAGAAAAAAAAAAATTTATATATATATACAGTGTATCACAAAAGTGAGTACACCCCTCACATTTCTGCAAATATTTCATTATATCTTTTCATGGGACAACACTATAGACATGAAACTTGGATATAACTTAGAGTAGTCAGTGTACAACTTGTATAGCAGTGTAGATTTACTGTCTTCTGAAAATAACTCAACACACAGCCATTAATGTCTAAATGGCTGGCAACATAAGTGAGTACACCCCACAGTGAACATGTCCAAATTGTGCCCAAAGTGTCAATATTTTGTGTGACCACCATTATTATCCAGCACTGCCTTAACCCTCCTGGGCATGGAATTCACCAGAGCTGCACAGAATGCTACTGGAATCCTCTTCCACTCCTCCATGATGACATCACGGAGCTGGTGGATGTTAGACACCTTGAACTCCTCCACCTTCCACTTGAGGATGCGCCACAGGTGCTCAATTGGGTTTAGTCCATCACCTTTACCTTCAGCTTCCTCAGCAAGGCAGTTGTCATCTTGGAGGTTGTGTTTGGGGTCGTTATCCTGTTGGAAAACTGCCATGAGGCCCAGTTTTCGAAGGGAGGGGATCATGCTCTGTTTCAGAATGTCACAGTACATGTTGGAATTCATGTTTCCCTCAATGAACTGCAGCTCCCCAGTGCCAGCAACACTCATGCAGCCCAAGACCATGATGCTACCACCACCATGCTTGACTGTAGGCAAGATACAGTTGTCTTGGTACTTCTCACCAGGGCGCCGCCACACATGCTAGACACCATCTGAGCCAAACAAGTTTATCTTGGTCTCGTCAGACCACAGGGCATTCCAGTAATCCATGTTCTTGGACTGCTTGTCTTCAGCAAACTGTTTGCTGGCTTTCTTGTGCGTCAGCTTCCTTCTGGGATGACGACCATGCAGACCGAGTTGATGCAGTGTGCGGCGTATGGTCTGAGCACTGACAGGCTGACCTCCCACGTCTTCAACCTCTGCAGCAATGCTGGCAGCACTCATGTGTCTATTTTTTAAAGCCAACCTCTGGATATGACGCCGAACACGTGGACTCAACTTCTTTGGTCGACCCTGGCGAAGCCTGTTCCGAGTGGAACCTGTCCTGGAAAACCACTGTATGACCTTGGCCACCATGCTGTAGCTCAGTTTCAGGGTGTTAGCAATCTTCTTATAGCCCAGGCCATCTTTGTGGAGAGCAACAATTCTATTTCTCACATCCTCAGAGAGTTCTTTGCCATGAGGTGCCATGTTGAATATCCAGTGGCCAGTATGAGAGAATTGTACCCAAAACACCAAATTTAACAGCCCTGCTCCCCATTTACACCTGGGACTTTGACACATGACACCAGGGAGGGACAACGACACATTTGGGCACAATTTGGACATGTTCACTGTGGGGTGTACTCACTTATGTTGCCAGCTATTTAGACATTAATGGCTGTGTGTTGAGTTATTTTCAGAAGACAGTAAATCTACACTGCTATACAAGCTGTACACTGACTACTCTAAGTTATATCCAAGTTTCATGTCTATAGTGTTGTCCCATGAAAAGATATAATGAAATATTTGCAGAAATGTGAGGGGTGTACTCACTTTTGTGATACACTGTATATATATAATGTTATCAGGCTAAATAAACCACATTAGGTCATATTAAATATATTTCAAAAGATTTATATTTGTCTGTCCCTGCCTATATCTGTATATCTGTCTCTGCCTACCTGTCTGTCTGTCTGCCTGTCTATCTGTCTCTATCTGTATATCTGTCTGCCTGTCTATCTGTCTCTGTCTCTATCTATCTGTCTGTCTGTCTTTGCCTATCTGTCTGTCTGTCTGTCTGTTTCTGTCAGTCTCTCTGCCTATAGCTGCCTGTCTGTCTATCTGTCTCTGACTATCTATCTGTCTGTCAGTCTGTATGCCTGCCCGTCCGTCTGTCCGTCCATCATCTATATGTCTGTCTATCTATCTGTCTGTCTCTGTCTGTCTGTCTCTAACTGTCTCTGTCTGTGTTTCTTTCTGTCTCTGTCTGCCTGTATCTGTCTGTCCGACTTTTCCTGTCTATGCCTATATCTGTCTATCTGTCTGTCTCTATCTGTCTGTCTGTCTGTCTGTCTGTCTGTCTGTCTGTCTGTCTGTCTATCTATCTATCTATCTATCTATCTATCTATCTATCTATCTATCTATCTATCTATCTATCTATCTAAGCTCTATGTGTGTGTGTGTGTGTGTGTGTGTGTGTGTGTTTGTCACTCAAGACCCATCGATGAGCTACTACAAAACCGAAGGTTAATGAATAATTATGGTCATCAATCGGCCATCATTAGCGCAGGACTGGCAGAACAACGTTTCCCAGGAGAGAACCTAATTACTGCTCAACAGATTCATTATTACAGAACGAGCCTCACAGGCACACGTGATAAAAGATCTCACACACAATCATGGTACGACCACGCCCACCTGAACGAGACGTACCTTAATCACGGTCAAACTCCACAACCTTGTTTAGAAGTGATAAGCTAACCTTTAGTGTGATGCTCATTAGAACTGAGGTACAAGTTTAATTTATCCTAATGAGAAACTGTTCATTACCACGAGATGTATCCAGTAACTAATTATATCACCCATGTAGTCAGATGAATTTCCCAGAAGGAAAAACACCACCGGGCAAACAAGACTCAAAACAAGTCGATCATTTTTACACTTGATACAAATATTTGGGTCCTTTTTTAATCCCTGCTCGATTGCGCAACCATTTGTTATATATTTATCCTATTAAGGGTCACGGTGGGCAAAGTTATTGAGCTTAAGGGCAGGAAACACCCTGGACAGGTCACCAGTCCATCACATGGCAAACACACACACACACACACACACAATCACATTTAGGGCAATTTTGTATCTCTAGTTCATTTAATTAACATGTCTTTGTACTGTGGGAGGAAACCCACACAGACATATGGAGAACATGCAAAAGAAAGGACTCCACCAGTGAATCAAACCCAGGACCTTCTGTGAGGTGACAATGCTACCCACCGAGCCACCGTACCGCCATGAATAAATCTTGATAAAGTTGAAGTTGAGGCAGTGTACCAACATTCATTCATTTATTCATTCATTGTTTTACCACCAATTAATCCTGGTCAGGGTCACAGTGGGTCTCATTAAATGGGTGAAAGGCAGGAGACTGAAGGTTTTATCTCCCCACCACCGTGCAAATGAGATTCCTTTTCATGACATGTAGTAGGTGGTTTGGCAACTCTAAAATGTGAGTGAGTCAGTGAGTTAGTGATTCATTGAGTGATTCAGTGCCAGTCAGGCAGTGATTTAGTGAGTTAGTAAGTGAGTGATTCAGTGAGTCAGGGAGTTTGTTAGTAAGTGATTCAGTGTCTCAGTTAGTGAATGGTTCAGTGGGTCAGTGAGTTAGAAAGTTTGTGTGTGAGTGATTTGGTGATTCAGTTAGTAAGTGAGTGATTCAGTGAGTCAGTGGGTGATTTAGTAAGTCAGTGAGTAAGTGAGTGATTCAGTGAGTTAGTGAATGATTCAGCGACTCTGTAAGGCAGTGATTCAGTTAGTAAGTTAGTGTGTGAATGAGTTAGTGAGTTAGTGTGTGAGTAATTGAGTGAGTTGGTAAGTGAGTGATTCAGTGAGTGAGTGATTCAGTGATTGAAAGTAAGTGTGTCGCCCTGAAATGGATCCCGGTTCATAAGCACCACACTGAGCAGGATAAAGCGGTCAAAATTTGAATCCTACTCTTGTGGATAACCTTCCCTGAAGAGTGAGGACTGTTATAGCTGAAAGACAGTGTGTAAATGTTCTGCCTCCATGCAGTGTTTTTATAAAGACAATTGTTGAATTATTGATTAGGGAATTACACAGACGTGGGATATGCGTGAACATTTGTCGGTCCACCCACGGCGCTAACAAATCTCTTAACTGTGTTTGTTTGTTTGTGTAGTGGAGATGAATGGCTGTGAAGATCTGTGCTGATTCATCTGTTCACACAGCCGACAGGACTGTGTATCATTCAGCAAAAGATACACTCGTGAAAGATAAATGTGTTTATGTGAAGGTAGGAAACCTGTTGATGAATGATGCTGTGAATGAGATCAGACAGAGAATTAAATATAAAAATGAGCTGCTTCTATTTTAGTAGCACAAATAAAAACTGGGCATGAATTGAGGAAATCAGACAAACTGGCTAAAATCACATCAGATTACAGAATTTCTTTAATGTCATTTCAATAAACATTCAGTTTAAAGAGTTTGTATGTTTGTATGGCTGGATGCTGATGTTGGTCCAGAAAGCCTCAGTTGGTGTTCTGATTCATTTCAGAGCTGTTTAGTAAGGCTGAGGTCAGGGCAGGATGAGTTCCAGACAAAACCACCTAAATAAATAATGGGGGGTGGGGGGGTGTCAGACACCAAGAGAATGGTACAGGCTTAAATGCTCGACCTCTACAGCGAAGGAATCTGAGGGTCTATTGTGGGAGGCCTTTTGCTGCTGGCATTCCTGTGGATTTGCAACTCTAAAATCTGAGTGAGTGATTTAGTGAGTCAGTGAAGCAATGAATCAGTGAGTGAGTAAGTGAGTGATTCAGTGATTTAGTTAGTGATTCATTGAGTTAGTAAGTAAGTGATTCAGTGAGTCAGTGCGTTAGTGTGTAAGTGATTCAGTGAGTTAGTGAGTGATTCAGTGAGTTAGTAAGTAAGTGATTCAGTGAGGCAGTGAGGCAGTGAATGAATGATTCAGTGGGTTTCAGTTAATGATTGAGTGATTCAGTGAGTCAGTGCATAAATGATTCAGTAATTCAGTGAGTTACTGAGTGAATAATTCAGTGGGTGAGTGAGGTAATGAGTGAGTGAGTCAGTGATTCAGTGAGTCGGTGCGTGAATGATTTAGTAATTCAGTAAGCTAGTGAGTGAATGAGTCAGTGGGTCATTGAGTTAATGAGTGAGTGATTCAGTGAGTCAGTGAGTGAACAATTCAGTGGGTCAGTGAGTTAGTGAGTGAACAATTCAGTGGTTCAGTGAGTTAGTGAGTGAATGATTCAGTGGGTCAGCGAGTTACTAAGTGAGTGAGTCAGTGATTCAGTGAGTCAGTGCGTTAATGGTTCAGTAATTCAGTGAGCTAGTGAGTGAATGATTCAGTGGGTCGGTGTGTAAAATTAAGTGTTTCCCTGAAATGGATCTGAGACCATAACCACCACAATGAGCACGATAACGCGGTAAAAATTTGAAACGTGTTCACTCAATCTGTAACATCCTCACTACATTTACCTTTCAAAACATCGGTCAACAGCTTCTGGTCAACAACCGGGAGAAAACCAGCACTTGAAACTGAGTCCGCGGTGCCGAGCTGAGCTGCCCACAGTCCTGTAATTAGGTTCTGCACGTCATTATTTTAATAGAGATGCTCACAGTCGCAAAATTGGAATGCTATCTGATCCTTGCATAGTAATTAACTGTAAGAGACGGTAATGACTGTGGTTAGCAGCTGAGTGCAAATTATGAAGAGTGCAGAGGTGAGGAAAAAGTTTTATTATTGTTATTATTTTAAAGTAATTAAAAAAGGTTAAGGACTGCATGCATTAAATCTTACAGTGTAGCATCACAGATCCACCATTAAAAGTTCTAAAGGAATAAACTTCATCACAAAGTCAACAGATTGAACTAACGTCTGAACTGGGCAGGAAATCAAACCCAGGACCTTCTTGCTGTGAGGTAACAGCCCTCACAACCCTACAATTTGGCTCAACATCTCCAAAATGGGCGAGTTTTGTTTAGTTTTGTTTTGTTAAACCACCAGCATTCGTGTAATTGGCTAACTGTTTCATCGGGTCAGTCGTGTCACTCCGTACAAAGTCGCCTTCATTCACAGTTCATTATTATTTAAACACTTAAAAGCATAAGCAGTGATTCATTCTCAAAGACAGCTTAATTATTCAGTGTAGATTCAAAGAAACCTCAGGCTATTGACTTACTGCGCTCAAAGAAGCCAACGGATGATTAAATCACCATGGGATATAAAGATGGAGGTCAGAGCTGATTACAAAAGCAAGATCGGCGCTGATTACCAGAAGAAAAGGAAGAAAGCCAGAGTGCAATAACCACGACTCGTCTCAGAACATGAGCTCGTATCAGATCCTGTACTGATAACAGTGTCTGGAGGTGCGTCTCAATAATTAGTCCCAGATCTTTTATTTCTGAGCAGCTTGAAAGCACAAAAGCTGATGCTGGTGCTTCACAGATTTACTAAACTATTTAGTACAGTATATAGACAAAAGTATTGGGACACCCCTTGTAACTCTTCATTTGTTTTCATGTAAAGAGCTCAGGTTGTCACTTTCTGGTGGATTGAGTAGCTGGTACTAGTGGTAGTTTTTTTCAGTACGGTTTTACAATACGGTCGCTGGGGCCTTTAGTGATGCCGTCCCTGTGAGGTGTATTAGTTCATATATATGAGGGTTCTTCAAAAAGTTTCCGCACTTTTTTTTTTAAACTCTACCTGTATTTATTAAGAACTTGGGGTTACAAACAAATGACATCACTTTTCTACATCGTCACCTTCCGATGCATTTTTACAGCGTCGTACCAACTTTTTAGTGCCGTCAGCAAAATGTTTTTGGTTAAGCTCGTAGACTATGATGCAGCGCTGCCTTCACATCATCATCACATGAAAATCTTCTTCCCCTTAAAGCTTCATTGAGCATCCAAAACGGTGGAAATCAGATGGAGCTAAATCCGGACTATAGACGTCTCTCAAGAGGGTCAGCAGGGGTCAGAATATATACATACACCACAGAGCAATGGAAGAAGGTGGCCTGGTCTGATGAATCAGGTTTTCTTTTACATCACGTGGATGAGCCGGCGGAGGCAGTGTGATGCTTTGGGCAACGTTCTGCTGGGAAACCTCGGGTCCTGCCATCCATGCGGATGTTACTTTGACCTGTACCACCTACCTAAGCATTGTTGGAGACCATGTTCACCCTTTCATGGAGACGGAATTCCTTGATATCTGTGGCCTCTTTCAGCAGGATGAAGCTCCCTGACACAAAGCAAAAATGCTTCAGGAATAATATAACTGTAGTCCATCTGTTTCTCTGCATGCTTTGTTGGCCCCCTTTCATGCTGTTCTTCAATGGTCAGGATCCCACAGGACCACCACAGAGCAGGTATTATTTAGGTGGTGGATCATTCTCAGCACTGCAGTGACACTGACATGGTGGTGGTGTGTTAGTGTGTGTTGTTCTGGTATGAGTGGATCAGACACAGCAATGCTGCTGGAGTTTTTAAACACCTCACTGTCACTGCTGGACTGAGAATAGTCCACCAACCAAAAACCTCCAGACAACAGCGCCCCGTGGGCAGCATCCTGTGACCACTGATGAAGGTCTAGAAGATGACCGACTCAAACAATAGATGAGCGATCGTCTCTGACTTTACATCTACAAGGTGGACCAACTAGATAGGAGTGTCTAATAGAGTGGACAGTGTGTGGACACGCACTAACACACCACCACCATGTCAGTGTCGCTGCAGTGCTGAGAATGATCCACCACCCAAATAATACCTGCTCTGTGGTGGTCCTGACCATTGATATATGGTAAGTGGAGCTGATAAAATGGACAGTGAGTGTAGAAACAAGGAGGTGGTTTTAATGTTAAGGCTGATGGGTGTATTTTGTAATAAATGATGCCACTGGTGGTTCAGAAGTTCACAAACCCGGCCTAAATTTTTACAGAATTCATTTACATTTCTACTCAGGTTCCTGTAAGAGAGCCATCTCCAGAGCTAATGAAATCAGCGCTGTGGAGTGGAACATAACGAGGTTTATTAAGGGCCAGAAATGTTCCAGGAAAAAAGTAATTGTGTTCACTGAAGCTCGGCAACAGGCTCCTCCAAAACAGAAGAGGAACCTTGTGGGACGCTCAACGTTTTTATCTCGCCGTATGCCGGCAGAAAAAGTGTCCAGATGCTCAGAAATAATCCGAGAACCTCGACAAACAGGTCTGGTGTGAACTGCTGAAAAGCCTGTGGCTACGTAAAGCTTGCTTGACTGTGGACAGTGTTACCTGTGTGACGATTAAAAATGTGCCCAATTATTCAAAATAACATTTGTGAGATCGGACCTGCCTTGTAGGCACCAAGGTGGCGCAGTGCGATATTCTGTTCCTCGAATCTAGGGCAGTTGTAGCCTAGTGGTTAAGGTACTGGACTAGTAATCAAAGGGTTGCTGGTTCAAGCCCCACCACTGTCAGGTTGTCACTGTTGGACCCTTGAGCAAGGCCCTTAACCCTCAATTGCTTAGACTGTAAGTCGCTTTGGATAAAAACGTCTGCTGAATGCCAAAAATGTAAATGTAAATGAATCTCAGCTCTGCTACCAGTCGGCTGGGCGCCCCCTTAGTGTCCTGCAGCGGACAAAATTGACCACTAGTCTGCTGGGTGGTAAAAGACGGGACTAAAAAGTGGGCGGGGTCTTCGGCGCTGTGTAAGGACCCTGGTTTGTAGCCTGAGACGCCTGTACAGAGGTGGAGGAACCTGGAGATCAGGGCGTGACTCTCCATGCGCAAGACTGTACAGGGGAGTACAAGGGGTCGGTGGAAGGGAGTCAGAGGAAGCATGTGTTGGGCAAATAATTCCCCCCTCGGACACGATTGAAGTCCCCAGCAGCGGAAGACTAATAGGCTACGAAAAAATTAGGAGAAAAGGGAAGAAAATTAAGACTAGGTCCTTCAAATGACCCTCGTTTAGTACTGGAAGAGAACAGGACCTTCCCCAAACTGTTTGTAGGCATTTCAGTAATAGAGTGTGTTCCTACTGGCTCAGAGCTCCAACCTGTTTCCCAGTGGCTGTCTGATCTCCAGGTGACAGGCGGTGCTGAGGGGCTCATTACCAACCTGTCAGTGCCTCACATATCCTTCATTCTCTCATCTCTCACTCTTACACCCTTACTCTCTCACTATCGCTTTCTCACCCTCGCTCTCTCACCTTCGCTCTTTCACTCTCGCTTTCTCATCCCTCTCGCTCTCTCTCATCTCTCACTCCTACACCCTTACTCTCTCACTATCGTTTCTCACCCTCGTTCTCTCACCTTCGCTCTTTCACTCTCGCTTTCTCATCCCTCTCTCTCTCTCTCATCTCTCACTCCTACACCCTTACTCTCTCACTATCGCTTTGTCACCCTCGCTCTCTCACCTTCGCTCTTTCACTCTCGCTTTCTCATCCCTCTCTCTCGCTCTCATCTCTCACTCCTACACCCTTACTCTCTCACTATCGCTTTCTCACCCTCGTTCTCTCACCTTCGCTCTTTCACTCTCGCTTTCTCATCCCTCTCTCTCGCTCTCATCTCTCACTCCTACACCCTTACTCTCTCACTATCGCTTTCTCACCCTCGCTCTCTCACCTTCGCTCTTTCACTCTCGCTTTCTCATCCCTCTCTCTCTCTCTCTCTCTCTCTCTCTCATCTCTCACTCCTACACCCTTACTCTCTCACTATCGCTTTCTCACCCTCGCTCTCTCACATTTGCTCTTTCACTCTCGCTTTCTCATTCCTCTCTCTCTCTCATCTCTCACTCTTACACCCTTACTCTCTCACTATCGCTTTCTCACCCTCGCTTTCTAATCCCTCACTCTCTCACCTTTGCTCTTTCATCCCTCGCTCTCTCATCCCTCACTCTTCCACCCTAACTCTCTCACTATCGCTTTCTCATCCTCACTCTCTCACCTTCGCTCTCTCACCCCTCGCTCTCTCATCTCTCGCTCTCACCCTCATTCTCTCATCCCTCACCCTCTCACCTTCGCTCTCTCACCCCTCGCTTTCTCATCCCTCACTCTCTCATCTATTTCACTCTCACCCTCGCTTTCTCATCCTCACTCTCTCACCCCCACTCTCTCATCCCTCACTCTCATTTATTTCACTCTTACCCTCACTCTGTCACTCTTGCTTTCTACCCTCACTCTCTCATCTCTCTCAACTTTGCTCTCTCATCCCTCACTTTCTCATCCCTCACTCTCCTACCATCGCTCTCTCATCCCTCGCTTTCTCATATCTCACTTTCTCATCCTCACTCTCTCATCCCTCACTTTCATGTATTTCACTCTCACCTTACGCTCTCTTACCCTCACTCTGTCACTCTTGCTTTCTACCCTCTCTCTCTCATCCCTTGCTCTCTCACCCTCTCTCATGTCACTTTCTCACTATCTTTTCACCCTCTTTCTCACCGCCTCTTTATCACTATTGCTCTTTCACCCTCTTTCTCACCGCCACTTTATCACTATTGCTCTTTCATCCTCGCTCTCTCCACCCGTACTCTCTCACACCTTGCTCTCTCACCATCTCTCTTTCACCCTTGTTTTCTCACCCTCTCTCACTGTCGCATTCTCACTATTGCTCTTTCACCCTCACTTATTTACCATCTCTTTCACCCTTGAGTCTCACCCTCACTATTTCATTTTTCACTCCTTCACCCTCACTCTTGCTCTCGCCCTCTAACCCTTGCTCTCTCACCTTCTCTCTCATCCCTCACTTTCTCATCCCTCGCTCTCTCACTCTCACCCTCGCTTTCTCACTATTGCTCTTTCAGCCTCACTCTGTCACCCTCTCTCTTTGTCGCTTTCTCAGTATTGCTCTCACCCTCACTTTTTTATCCTTTGCTGTCATACCCTCGCCCTCTCACCTTCTCTTTCCTACTCTTGCTTTCTCACTCCGCTCTCTCATCACTCACTCTCTTATACCTCACTCTCTCACCCTCAGTCTCTCATCCCTTGCTTTCTCACTATCTCTCTGTCACCCTTGCTCTTTCACCCTCGCTCTCTCATCTGTGTGATATCAGGGATTGCTAACATCTCGTCCCCTGAGTCCTGCTGTCTCTTGTTTATGAGCTGTGCTCTTCCGCTGTGTCGTGTTTGCATCTGATTAAGAAATCTGCCTCGTCATGGTTGCAGACTTGATCAGAACAGTAGATGACCATGAGGACGCTGGAACCTGCAGATAATAAACAAAACAGAAATACATACAATACAATTTATAATTTAATTAGATTTCATTATGTGGATCGGTGGGTAGCACTGACGCCTCACAAAAAGAAGGTCCTGGGTTTGATTTCCAGTTTGAGCGGTCCGGGTCCTTACAAAATATTATTATATATATATATAATGTTATATATATAATATTAAATAATACAAAAAAAAACTGTTTAAATGCTCGTTTTGCTTTACTGTGCATTTCTAGCAGAGCAGCAGGTGAATATTTTAAATATACAGCTCTCTCTGGCACTTTTAATCTTTACCTGCGTACGATTGGTTCACAGCCCGTCACTTTTCCTGACCAGGTTTTTGTAAAACTTTAAAATAGGGGTATAAAATGTTATGGCTCTGTAATACTTTTAAATGATTTCTCTGACACAATCCTTGCCAAGGGTTTCAACATAAATCATAGCTGAGCACCGTTCATGTTTAAAATGTATGTGGGTTCACCTTACCTTTGCAAATCCTTTCCATGAAAGTCGTACAGTCAGCCAAAAGAGGAAAAAAAATCATTTATTAAAAAAAAACCTGTGACATTTCAGTCCTCAGACCCGTAACTGCTTCCACTCTGGATTCTGCTGTCGTTTCTGTTTATTATTTAATGATTTATTATGTTTCTGCCACTTTGACTGAACAGTTTAAGCAGCTTTAAAGGTTTGGTTTTTTTTAACAGTGCAATATAACTATCTATAACCAATATATTGTATATTGTATATGTTTATACAATATACTGTATATATCTGTATATATTGTTTATGAGAATAGATACATTACTGCTTCTATTGTTATTACGCAAGATGCACAAACTCGCTACACCCTTCTTACTATCCATCCATCCTCCCTTTCTTCCATCCATCTATCCATCATCCATCCTTCCTTTCCTCCCTTCATCCATCTATCCTTCCTTCTGTCCATCCATCCATCCAGCCACCCATCCATTCAACTATCCACATCTTTTCATCCATCTTTCCTTTCTTCCATCCATCTATCCATCATCCATCCTTCCTTTCCTCCCTTCATCCATCTATCCTTCCTTCCTTCCTTCCATCCATTCTTCCTTCCTTCCATCTATCAATCCTTCCTTGCATGTTTCCTTCCGTTCGTCCCTCCATCCGTGCATCCATCCATCCATCTATCCACATCCTTTCCTCCATCCTTCCTTTCTTGTTTCCATCCTTCCTTCCTTCCTTCCTTTTATCCATCTATCCTTCCATTACAACTTTCTTCCCTTCCTCCATCCATACATCCATCCTTCCATCATTTATCCATCCACCCATCCAGCCTTCCATCTATCCATTTATTAATCTATCCACATTCTTTCATCCATCCATCCTTCCTTTCTTTCTTCCTTCCATCCATCCTTCCATCCATCCATCCATCCATCCATCTATTCTTCCTTTACAACTTTCTACTTTTCTTCCATCCTTTTATCCATCCATCCATCCATCCTTCCTTCCTTCCTTCCATCCGTTCATCCTTCCTTCCTTCCAAGCCTCCTGCAGGAGTTTTGCTCCTCATAATCTTCCTCTGTTTTGTAGATTTTGAAGAGTTCATCGCCTGCTCTCTTTCTGGCAGATGCTGCAGCACATTTAGTTATTTAGTAAACGAGGTTGGGCTCTGTTTCCAGGCTCTGACTGTGTGTGGAGAGTTTACATGCATCTGCAGCGTCTGCTAAAGAAAATGTTTAATGAATGGCATTTTGGAAAGGGCACCGCCAACGTAACCAATTAGCTCCGGCACACTGGAGACAGCCTGAGAGCGACGGCACACTGCTTCATGATTTCAATTACAGACGTTATGAACACTTTTTATTATTTCATTACAATTCAGGGAGTGTTTTGAAAACAGGAACTTCGGACTCGACTCTTTCTTTTAATCCCCGGTGTACACAACAAGGTTATTATAAATCCTAAACAATACAGGCAGTGTGTTAGACCCAGCATGCCAACCTACCATTACCCACTATAATAATAATAATAATCTCTATGTAAGTAGTGCGGCTCATTGTCTTATTAGAATCCTCTCTACTGAGGCAGCTGATCAGGTGGGCAGTAGGCAGCGAAGGCAGCTCACAAGGTTTGAAGGTTTTCAGACTCATATAGAGTTTGGTGCAGTACAGGTCTGTCGGAGGTGAAAATTTTTCTTGTAGTTGGCACAGTTTTTGAGTACAGGTAGCCCAGAAGCCCCTTGAGGCAGCATGCTGAGTAAGTACCCTTCAGAAGAGGGATAAATATACCTGGTGTAAGCACTGTGCCAACTTCAGAGGACTGGCGTGTCAGAGAAGGGCCGCTTATACAATGCCTCGAAAAATATTCATCCCCCAGATCTACCTGTATATGATATTTATATTTTATTTCACCTCCTTAGCCTGCATTAAACATTTAAATGTATATATAATACATACACCGATCAGCCATAACATTAAAACCACCTCCTTGTTTCTACACTCACTGTCCATTTTATCAGCTCCACTTACCATATAGAAGCACTTTGTAGTTCTACAATTACTGACTGTAGTCCATCTATTGTGTTGTGCTGGTATGAGTGGATCAGACACAGCAGCGCTGATGGAGTTTTTAAACACCTCACTGTCACTGCTGGACTGAGAATAGTCCACCAACCAAATATATCCAGCCAACAGCCCCCCGTGGGCAGCGTCCTGTGACCACTGATGAAGGTCTAGAAGATGACCGACTCAAACAGCAGCAATAGATGAGCGACCGTCTCTGACTTTACATCTACAAGATGGACCAACTAGGTAGGAGTGTCTAATAGAGTGGACAATGAGTGGACACGGTATTTAAAAACTCCAGCAGCGCAGCTGTGTCTGATCCACTCATACAAGCACGACACCCACTGACACACCACCACCATGTCAGTGTCACTGCAGTGCTGGGAATGATCCACCACCTAAATAATACCTGCTCTGTGGTGGTCCTGTGGGGGTCCTGACCATTGAAGAACAGGGTGAAAGCAGGCTACAACAGTATGTAGAGAAACAGATGGACTACAGTCAGTAATTGTAGAACTACAAAGTGCTTCTATATGGTAAGTGGAGCTGATAAAATGGACAGTGAGTGTAGAAACAAGGAGGTGGTTTTAATGTTAATGTTTATGTTTAATGTTATGACTGAAGTCAGGGATCTAATCACAGCAGTTGCTAACAGGTGTAATAAATCAATTATATAAAGTAATTTGTATGCTTCCGAATTTGCAGCAACAGTTTAGGGAAGTCCTGTTCTTGTTTCAGTGTGAATACACCCCTGTGCACAAAGCATTTTCGGCGTTTAGCAGACGCTTTTATCCAAAACAACTTACAGTACTGTGACAGTATTTTGTCTAAGCAATTAAGAGTTAAGGACCTTGCTTAAGGGCCCAACAGTAACAACCTGGCAGTAGTGTGGCTTTAACCAGTGACCTTTTGTTTACTAGTCCTCATATAATGCGTATACAAACACTCGTCCAGCAGGCCTGACCACGCAGCTCTCCTCTCAGCTTCAGGAAGAAAAGCCATTTGTCTTTATTCCTCACCCTGATAGCATTAAACTCTTTTCATTTGGCCGGGCGTTGCAGTCAGAAAGCGGCCGTCAGCGGGGAGCTGCTGCGTATTAATTTGCCTCCCCTTGCTCTTCGCCTCACCAGAACGGGCGGCTCCTGGCAGGCTGTACTTTAGTAATTAAGTTTGGTAATGGTGGCAGTTTATCACGGCCTGCGAGGAAGGAAGATCTTCTTGCTCGCCCGGCCACCTGTGAAGCATCTGTCTCGCTCGGGTGTCCAGACATTCAGACAAAAGTCCTTCCTAAAATAGCTACGGTTCCTGGTCCTGCTCCACCTGTTCCTAACCATGAACACAGGCAAGAGTTTATATATAATAGTCAAACAGACTGATTCCACACTGGCAAAGGAGTCAGACGAGGCTGCATTCCATCACCGCTTCTGTCCAACCTGTGCACGGGAAGCAGGACTGGAGGAAGACTGTCAAGGATTCACATTAATAACCTTTGATATGCCAATGACAACACGTTTTGTCTTTGATCTGGAGCACACGGCATCCATTTCTTAAAAAAAAAAAAAAAGGAAAATATTTGAAATACTGACCACAATACCCATTTCTACTATGTGATGGTCCATCTTAGATGCCTCAGAGCCCAGAGAACTCGACACTGCTTCTGGACATGGTTCAGAATGGTTCAGATACACATGGCAAAAAGATCTGAAATACTGATTTGTGAAAAAAATACACATTTCCATTGTGTGATGGTCCATCCCAGATGTCACCAAGCCCAGAGGACTTGACACTCCATCTGGATATGGTTCAGATACATATGGCATCCATTTCTTCTGAAATAAAAAAAAAGATCTGAACTACTGATTTGTCTGACCACAATAGACGTTTCTACTGTGGTGGTCCATTCCAGATTTCTCCGAGCCCAGAAAACTTGACGCCACTTCTAGGTATGGTTTAGATACACATGACATCCATTCCTTCTGAAAAAAAGTCTAAAATACTGATTTTCCTGACCAAAATACACATTTACACTGTGTGATGGTCCATCCTAGATGCCTTTGAGCCCAGAGAAGTTGACGCAGCTTCTGGACATGGTTAACATAAGACTTCTTTTTTGCACAGTAAAGTTTTAAGTGGCATTTGTGCAGTAACTCTGTATTGTAGTGCTTGACAAAGGTTTGCAAAGTAATCCCTCACCCATGTGGTTATATCAGCTTAAGCTTGCGCCCTTGGTCTTTACGCACTGAAATTCCTCCCGATTCCTTTAATGGTTTAATGATATTATGCACTGTAGAGGGAGAAACCTGGCAGTGGTGGGGTTTGAACCGGCAACCTTCATCTTACTAGTCCAGTATCTTAACCGCTAGGCTAAAAAAAAAAAAAAAAGAAATGATCTGAAATACTGATTTGTCTGACCACAATACACGTTTCCACTGTGTGATGGTCCATCCTAGATGCCTCTGAGCCCAGAGAACTCGACGCCACTGTTTTTATTTATTTATTTATCTGCATTTTCCATACTGCCCCAACTTGTTGATTTGAAGTTGTACATTTTTTACAGGAAAAAATCACTTGGGACTGCAACAAGTTCCAAAAAAGTTGGGACAAGGTGATTTCACACTAGAAACTGTGTGAAACGTTAAACATGTTAAGTGAATTGAGCAGGTTTTGGTGTAAAAGGATCATTCAGATATGATGATGTAGTATTTTTATGATCAATATGGTTGGGTTAAGGTTAGTCACCCATCAATCAAACAAAAGGAAGAAACATGCATGTATTTTAGGTATTTATCCCTCTACAGTGCATAATATCATCACAAAATCATCACATATGATCATTTTGTACCTGTAATACCACAGCCTACTATTTTAGGGATCTGTGTTCTATTAGGAGAAAAGACAACTCCACCCAGCACAGCACATGCTAATGGAGACGTGAACTTCAAACAGCCCGGTGAAAGTTAAAAGCCCTGGTAGATAAAGGCGGTATTATCAGGAGCTGGAGATATTTGGGGACCTGCACTTGGAGTGGGTTTGAAGTAGAGATCCTGGCAGACGGAGTCGGGTCTGTTTGTTCTGAACTTGTTAGGCTTCACATTTCTGAAACTCGAACATCTCCGATGGTTTTTACATGCGCGTGTGATACAGATCCGACTGGAATGAAACTAGAATCCGAGGCACCGCTGCTGCTTGGGTAAAATCACTGAGACGTCGATGTTTACACCTTTATTTAACCATGATTACACTTTACCTGTGAGTGTAATCATGGAGCCCAAAGAACTCGACACCACTGTTTTTATTTATTTATTTATTTGCATTTTCCATACTGTCCCAACTTGCTGATTTGAAGTTGTAGGCTACAACTGTCCACAAATAAAGTAACAGATCACAGTTACAGTCCCCAGATTCTGGAAACCACTAGATTTTGGCTCAGTTTTTGTAGATATTAATGGTGACCTCTTGATTTGATCGGTATGATTTAAGATAACCAGTTATTATTATTATGATGATGATGATTATGATGATGATTATTATTATTATTATTATTATTATTATTACCAGTTTTAATTAAAGATGATTAAATAATCGTGAGCTTATTAGATCTATAAAGGAGCGGGTTTGTGTATTTTCCGCCCCGGGCCTGTTCTGTTCCATCTTTGATGAGGAGAGGGTCGTTTTCGGTGCAGTTCCTCCCTGATGAACGTCGTCCTCCTCCCCTCCTGTACCCGCTCCCTACCTGTTGTCCCGGCCCATATGTCTTCTGTCCCCTCACGAGCCCCGACTTCTCCTCCTGTAATTTCTCTCCTCCTCAGCATCCCTCCGTCTGTTTCCTCTGCTCACCGTCTGTAAAGCAGCCAGCTGTGGGAGGAAAATCTGATTGCGGTGGGCACACGGCGTCCTGCTTTCCTTCAGGACGTACCGCGGGCATGCTGGGATTTCTGTCTGGATTTCATTCATTATAACTGGGTCACATTGTTTCAGTAGAAACGGGGATGAATAAAATACCCGGTCCTACAATAGAGATTGTAAAAGTATTAGCAGTTACAAAATAGTTATATTGTTTTAAAAAGGGAAACAACCTAGGTTAAAAATAGTAATAATAGTAATAATTAATAATAATAATAAGTGATAATTTTATTTTTATTACTTTTATTAACAGTCTGAGTTTTAGGACATCTGATCATTCTTCATCTGGAGCCAGTTGATTGGTGGATTGATTGATTAATTGATTGGCTGGTTGATTGTAAGATTAACTGCTTGGTTGGTCAGTTCCTTATTTAATAGGTTAGTCATTTGGGTAGTTGGTTGGTTAACTGGTTAGTTGGTTGATTGGTTGGCTGGTTGGTTGCTTATTTAATAAGCTAGTTGTTTGTGTGGCTGGTTGGTTGTTTGAATGTGCGCTTGGCTGATTAGTTGCTTATTTAATAGATTAGGTATTTTGGTGGTTGGCTGATTGGTTCATTCATTGGTTGATTGGGTGTTTGGTTGTTTGAATTAGTGTTTGGCTGATTAGTTTCTTATTTAATAGGTTAGTTGTTTGTGTGCTTAATTAATTTGTTGGTTGGCTGGTTGATTGGTTGGCTGGTTGGTTGATTGAAAGAGAGCTTGGCTGGCTAGTTGCATATTTAATAGGTTAGTTGTTTAGATGGTTGGTTGCTTGGTTAATGGGTTAGGTGTCTGGTTGATTGGTTGGCTGGTTGTTAGATTAAGTTTTTGGTTGGTTTGTTGCTTATTTAATAGGTTAGTTATTTGAATGATTGGTTTCTTGGTTAATGGGTTAGATGTCTGAATGATTGGTTGGCTGGTTGGTTGATTGGCTGGTTGGTTGTGTTTAATGATTAAATGAGTGCTCGGCTACTAAGTTGCTTATTTTATGTTTGTTGTTTAGGTGGTTGGTTGGTTATTTGGTTGGTTGTCTGGTTAGTTGCTTATTTAATAGGTTAGTTGTTTGGGTGGTTGTTTGCTTAGTTAATTGGTTAGGTGTCTGGTGTATTGGTTGTCTGGTTGGTTGTTTGGATGAGTGCCTGATTAAAAGGTCAGTTGTTTGATTAATTGGTTTGTGACAGAAATTATTAAAATAAAAGTCTTTGTTTTCTTTATGACTAATATTATACCAAAAGGTAACGACAGCATGCCCTGTCAATCAGAAAACATGTATATTTTAACCCCCCCTCCTCTGTACCATCAGGCCTGATGTGCAAACGTAATTGTGGCTGCTGAAATGAGCTTCAGTTCGAGCAGCTTATTTATTTCTCTTCCCTGACGGTTAATGTGCAGTCGGCCCATAAAACGCTGCTCTCTTAATGTGGTGAACGTCGCCACACTCCACTTCCTTCAGTAAGCTGGGAGCGATGTAATTTACCGCCGAGATGCGTTCGTTCTCCTTTCCGTTGGCGCTGTGGAATCCCACCAGTGGAATCGCTGTGGAGCTGAAAGTGCACATCAGATTTAATGAGCTAATGTACAGAACTGAGGGATTAGAGTTTATCAAAGGTTTTTTATTTCGTTTGGTGCAATTTTGTGCAGTTTTACTCGATCAGGTTCAATTACTGCATGACATGCTGCAGTTTACCTTTAACCCTACAAAGCCGCGCTGCTCAAGGGACAAACTGTAATAAAACAGATTCACTTCCAGTGTTAAAAACAATGTCCTTTAATTTTATCATTTTTAATTTTTATGAGCATAAACAAATATATGCTTAAATGAAATAAAAGGATCAGAAAGTATTTAGACACCAGGAATTAATAACATCTGTTTTTGGTGCAAGGATGCAACTTTTCTTACTCCAAATGTGATGAGCTGAATTATTGCCAGATGTTTGGTTTCTGTTTTATTTATGTTTTTTATTTTTTTACTATTTTATTTATTTTATGTGTATTTATTTGTCATTTATGTATGTACAGTGTATCACAAAAGTGAGTACACCCCTCACATTTCTGCAAATATTTTATTATATCTTTTCATGGGACAACACTATAGAAATAAAACTTGGATATAATTTAGAGTAGTCAGTGTACAACTTGTATAGCAGTGTAGATTTACTGTCTTCTGAAAATAACTCAACACACAGCCATTAATGTCTAAATGGCTGGCAACATAAGTGAGTACACCCCACAGTGAACATGTCCAAATTGTGCCCAAAGTGTCAATATTTTGTGTGACCACCATTATTATCCAGCACTGCCTTAACCCTCCTGGGCATGGAATTCACCAGAGCTGCACAGGTTGCTACTGGAATCCTCTTCCACTCCTCCATGATGACATCACAGAGCTGGTGGATGTTAGACACCTTGAACTCCTCCACCTTCCACTTGAGGATGCGCCACAGGTGCTCAATTGGGTTTAGTCCATCACCTTTACCTTCAGCTTCCTCAGCAAGGCAGTTGTCATCTTGGAGGTTGTGTTTGGGGTCGTTATCCTGTTGGAAAACTGCCATGAGGCCCAGTTTTCGAAGGGAGGGGATCATGCTCTGTTTCAGAATGTCACAGTACATGTTGGAATTCATGTTTCCCTCAATGAACTGCAGCTCCCCAGTGCCAGCAACACTCATGCAGCCCAAGACCATGATGCTACCACCACCATGCTTGACTGTAGGCAAGATAAAGTTGTCTTGGTACTTCTCACCAGGGCGCCGCCACACATGCTGGACACCATCTGAGCCAAACAAGTTTATCTTGGTCTCGTCAGACCACAGGGCATTCCAGTAATCCATGTTCTTGGACTGCTTGTCTTCAGCAAACTGTTTGCGGGCTTTCTTGTGCGTCAGCTTCCTTCTGGGATGACGACCATGCAGACCGAGTTGATGCAGTGTGCGGCGTATGGTCTGAGCACTGACAGGCTGACCTCCCACGTCTTCAACCTCTGCAGCAATGCTGGCAGCACTCATGTGTCTATTTTTTAAAGCCAACCTCTGGATATGACGCCGAACACGTGGACTCAACTTCTTTGGTCGACCCTGGTAAAGCCTGTTCCGAGTGGAACCTGTCCTGGAAAACCGCTGTATGACCTTGGCCACCATGCTGTAGCTCAGTTTCAGGGTGTTAGCAATCTTCTTATAGCCCAGGCCATCTTTGTGGAGAGTAACAATTCTATTTCTCACATCCTCAGAGAGTTCTTTGCCATGAGGTGCCATGTTGAATATCCAGTGGCCAGTATGAGAGAATTGTACCCAAAACACCAAATTTAACAGCCCTGCTCCCCATTTACACCTGGGACCTTGACACATGACACCAGGGAGGGACAACGACACATTTGGGCACAATTTGGACATGTTCACTGTGGGGTGTACTCACTTATGTTGCCAGCTATGTAGACATTAATGGCTGTGTGTTGAGTTATTTTCAGAAGACAGTAAATCTACACTGCTATACAAGTTGTACACTGACTACTCTAAGTTATATCCAAGTTTTATGTCTATAGTGTTGTCCCATGAAAAGATATAATGAAATATTTGCAGAAATGTGAGGGGTGTACTCACTTTTGTGATACACTGTATATATTTATTAACTTTTTTATTAATTTATTAATTTATTTATTTTATGTGTGTATGTATTTATTTATTTGTTTATTTATGTTATTTATGTATGTATACATTTATTAACTTATTTATTTATTTGTTTGTTTATTTATTTATTTTATATGTGTATGTATTTATTTATTTACTCATTTATTTATTTATTTATTTATGCTATTTATGTATGTATATATTTGTTAACTTTTTTATGTATTTATTTATTTATTTGTTTATTTATTTATTTATTCATTTATTTATTTATTTTATGTGTATATAATTATTAACTTTTTTATTTATTTATTTATTTATCATTATTATATTATGTATTTTTATTTATTTTATTTGTTTATTTATTTACTTTTCTATTTAGTTATTTATTGTATGTATGTATTTATTTACTTATTTATTATTATTATTATTATTATTATTATTTATTTATTTATTTATTTATCCATCTATCTAATAAGGGTTTTGCTGAGGCTGTACGAATCTTTATGACATGATTGTTTCAGTTTAATTATTTTTGTTTTATTATTTGATGGATAGATAAAATATAAAAATAAAAACAATATATTTTTAAATATAAAATCTTAAACAGAACCAGAAACCAAGACAACAAAGTTTAGGTTCTGAGTGATTTAACAGTTTAACAATAACAGCCAAACCTACTTTTCCCATCATGCATTATTCTAACATACTATGTAGTGTATGTACCAGGGTAATAAGTGTACAGTATAGAATAGTGTAGTTTGTATTATTGAGCTGAGCTATTTTGAACACAGCTCCGGTCTCTGCGCGCCACGCCCGGTTCCCTCTTAATGTGGAACTGTGAGCCCCGCTGCTTTATTCAATATTTGAATTCCTGAGGCTGTATAAATCTAATCCACTTACTATCGATCCAGCACAACACGGTTCCTACAAGCATCGGCTTTTGTTTATCCTGAGCTCTGAATGAGTTTTCCAGGTCATCGATAATGATACGATTGTGCTCCTCCGTCTGGCGTCTCTCTCACTGTGGGGAAGGTGCTTCTCTCCCATTGTGGGTTTATCACTGGGTTTAATGGTGATGTGGCTGGAATTGTGTTTAGAAAATACGAACCTCAGTCCTGAAAAAGTTAGGACAGAATGTGTTACCAACTTGTTACAACAGTACAAGAGAAAACATCTATAGATAACTTATAGTGTACTAATTACACATTTTAATAACTTATAGTGTTTACTTGTACTATTGATCTATGTAACTTGCTACTGAGGCCTTAATTTCCTTCAGGATTAATAAAGTGTATGTCTGTCTGTCTGTCTGTCTGTCTGTCTGTCTGTCTGTCTGTCTCTCTGTCTCTCTCTCTCTCTCTCTCTCTCTCTCTCTCTCTCTCTCTCTCTCTCTCTGGGCAGCCCGGGAAGGTTGCTAGCTCAAGTCGCACCACCGCCTCAAGCCCCACTGACTCAAGGACTTTAACCCCGGCATTGCCTTGCATCGCTTGCATCAGATAGAAGCTGCTTGTCTACAAAAAACCTGAGTAAACTCCTAAATTATTTTGCTAACCTACAAATCTCCTCATTTAACCGAGTACACACGCTGTGTGAAGGTAAACCTGCACCGCAACAATATAATTAACATGTCAGCTCTGGTTAAAGCGCCGCTCTTCATACCGTCCTGAGCCGCCGGTGCTTCTTTAACGCTAACACAGCTGGTGACTGTAATTATTGACAGCTATGATGGCGCTTCTTAAACAGCTCGTATTTATGGAGTGCCGGAGCGTCGTCCGTACGCAGCGCTGCTTTAATTCACCGCCGTATTTACATCTGCGGCTCAACTCTCATAGTCGCTCGATTACACTAATACAGGCGGCCGCTCCATTACCCTCATTAGAAAAGTCTTTAATTAGCATCCGTACGGTGCAGGGAAACGGGGACTCACGCGCTCGTCATTGTGTGTGTCCACATCAAAACAATACAAGTACAGATATTAATGCAGCAAGTCATTGTGAAGCAAAGATAAAAGACGACACAAAGCAATAACAAGTTCTATACAGAGTCACAGCAGGATGACCTGAAAACAGCTGAAACAACAGTCATACAGTGAATAATAAGCAACAAACTGTACAACATATGCATCTATTGTTATATATAATTAATTATATATGATTGTTAGAATAGATCACTTTTATATTTTTAAAGAGGCGGCTCGGTGGGTAGCACCGTCACCTCACAGCAAGAAGACCCTAAGTTCGATTCACAGGTGGGGTGGTTCGGGTCCTTTCTGTGTGGAGTTTGCATGTCCAGAAGTCCAAAGACGTGCAAGTGAGGCTAACTGGAAATACAAAATTGTCCATGATTGTGTTTGATATTAAACTTGAACTGAAGAATCTTGTGTAATGAGTAACTACCTGTCCTGTCATGAATGTAACCAAAGTGTAAAACATGATGTTAAAATCCTAATATAATAAATAAATTCAAGATATTCTGTGTTAGAAGGATGTGTTTCATTTTGTCTTCCTCTTCTGTCCTGGCAAAAGGAGCTTGTCTGAATCATATAGATATGTGTTTGTCAGTTAGATGTCTCTTGCACTATGTGGAGTTTTAGTGATTTTCTTTTAGTTCTTTTATTGCTTATGTCCACGTGATTTATAGCCCTTTCTTCTCACTACATATACTATATATCTGCATGTATGACTAATACACTTCAGATCTGTTACAAAAGGCTCTTTTTAATATTTTTATATGATGACTTTTTATATGTTTTTATTCTTTTCTTTTTGAAAATCTTTTTGATTTTTTTTCTTTTTTAATTCTTCTTTTTTCAAGACTTCTCTTTTCTGTTTTTAAATCTTTTATTTTTTTAAGGTTTTGTTAATTTTTTTCTTATTTTTCTTTCTTATTTTACTCTTTTTAAATACTTTTTTGATTCTTTCTTTTATTCTTTTTTTTCAAGACTTGATTCTTTTTTTTTTATTCTTTACTTTTTCAAGACTTTTGATTCTTTTTTCTGTTTTTGATTCTTCTCTTTTTTTAAGGTTTTGTTTATTCTTTTTCTTATTTTTTTATTCTTCTCTTTTTGAAGAGACAAGACAAGCCCAAATGCCAATAAGTTGCCACTGTTGGGCTCCTGAGCAAGGCCCCTTACCCCCAATTGCTCAAATTGTATTCAGTCATAACTGCAAGTCGCTTTGAATTAAAGGCGTCTGCTAAATGCTGCAAATGTAAATTATTAACAAATGCTAACAATGTCCTACTAAATCACTGACCGCCACTTTCCCGCCATCACGATTACTGCACAAGTTCAGGAGTTAAAACTGATCAAGTCCTGCACAGATGCTGGCTGGATTCACTGTCTGTTTATACACCATAATAAGCTGAAGGACCATCTGTGATGTAGATGTTGAGGAGTTCGGACTGGGACTCTGATCCATAAAAGATGCAAGATGGCGAACAGCTTGGTTAGAACCCTGGTCTTAAGAATCAGGGCAACATGTGTGAGATGCCATCTGGCTCCACCAGAGTCCGTGGGAGATGTGAGGGTGGAGAACATGCTCAGAGCATCACTGTGACATGTGTGAGAGGGATGTGGGGAGTGTTGTCGAACACGGGGGTCAAACTCGACTAGCGCCTGCTGGGTGGAAGCTGCGTTTTACATCACAGTGGTGGCTCAGGAGTAAAGGTACTGGACTAGTAATCAGAAGGTTTGCTCCTGTTGGGCCCCTAATGCAAATATGTACCGGGGGGAAGCCTCCATTTATCATCTGTACAGTCAGCAGAACATCTCTGCTATAGATTCCTCATGCTAACACCTCTAAAAAGTTATAAAGCTTTGAGGTGAGGTTATTTTCTGCTTTTAAAATCAGCTTTTGTCTTAAAAAATCACCCCAGGAGTACCCAGTGAAGTGGACAACAGAGGGAATTCGGACACTTTAAGTAAGATTATTAACCGTAGGGAGTGAAAGTGCTGGTTTTGAAGAGAACTTTAGAAGTAGGGAGTCACATGTAATGGTTCATCACTACACCGATCAGTCATCATGTGTCTTGCAGGTTAAGACAGCCAGCATGTTATCTAAGAGCAGCCAACGGTACGAGCAGAATTTGATGGACTGACGCTTCATTAATCTTTGCAGAAAACCACCAACGATGTAAAAATAACCTGCAAATGCCGTCAAAAATAAATGTAGCTGGTTAACGTTTACGTAGCTAATCACGAGCAATACATTACAACGTAAACACGACACAAACCTGCTGTACAGCCATTAAATCATGATTATTTACACAATATGATACACGGCTGCACTTCATTAGTCTCATCGTTCCTTATGCAGGGCTTTAAATAACTCAACTTTCCTTAGAGTCATGTTACTTCACAGCAAGAAATTCCTGGGTTTGATTCCCAGGTGGATTAGTCCAGGTCCTGTGTGAAGTTGTGCATGTTCTCCCTGTGTCTGCGTGGGTTTCCTTCGGCAGCTCCGATTTCCTCCCACAGTCCAAAAACATGCAAGTGAGGTGAACTGGAGATACACAATTGTCCATGACTGTGTTTGATATTAAACCTAAATAAGCAGTAACTACCTGTCCTGCCATGAATGTAACCAAAGTGTAAAACATGACGTTTCAATCATAATAAATTAATAAATAGATAAACGTCCCTTATAGCCAATATGTGATTAGTGTCTGGTAAATACAAGAGCACTGTGTGGGGACCCTGTGGAACAGAATCCAGCTTCGGATAAAAGATGCTCTTGTGATTTCCAGTTAATAAATCACGACTTTTAAAAATACAATAAATATCTGGATGTATTTTTGCTCCATTATGAAGATCTACACACTAGTTTTATATAAAGCTTTCAAATAAAACGCTGGGTTATCAAGGAAAATCAATTCTTTTGGTGGATTTGCAGTAAACCAACTGTGTGTTTTCTGTAAATAATGTGTGAAAAGTTTAGACGTGCAGGTTGACACCCCTTTTAATATTCCAGTTCAGGTATTATAGTCACACCCACTGCTAGCAGGTGTATAAAATTAATAATATAAAATAAACTATGTGCTTTAACTTTGTGCCAACAATTCAGGATAGTTTTTCTGTACCAGTCCCTGTGCACAAAACAAGGTCCATAAAAACAGGGTTTGATCAGCCGGGTCGTCTCGTCCAACATCAGCGCCTGACCTAACAAATGCTGATCTGACTGAACGACCACAAACTCACACAGATGCACCACATGGTCTGGTGAAAAGCCCTGGCAGAACAACTAACAGCGATTGAAGAGAAAAACAACTCCATATTACCGGCCAGGGTTTAGGAATGGGATTGTCCATCAAGCTTATGATTAAAACTTCGGTTAACATGTGGGTCAACAAGCAGGCGGGCAGGTATACGAAAATAAAGTCCATCATCCTACGCTCACGGACTGTAACACCACAGACTGTATCCCCATCAGCTTTATCACCACAGACTGTATCACCACTGACTGTAACACCACAGACTTTATCACCACAGACTGTATCACCACTGACTGTATCACTGCAGACTGTATCATCACAAACTGTAACACCACTGACTGTATCATAATGGACTGTAACACCACTGACTGTAACACCACAGACTTTATCACCACTGACTGTAACACCACTGACTGTATCACTGCAGACTGTATCATCACAAACTGTAACACCACTGACTGTATCATAATGGACTGTAACACCACTGACTGTATCAGCACAGACAGCAATTTCACTGACCTTATCACTACTGACTGTAACACCACAGACTGTAACCCCATCGACCGTATCATCACAGACTGTACAACCACTGACTGTAACACCGCTGACTGTATCATCACCAACTGTAACACCACTGACTGTATCAGCACCAACTGTAACACCACTGACTGTATCAGCACAGACAGTGATTTCACTACAGACTGTAACCCCATCTACTGTATCATCGTGGACTGTAACCCCATCGACTGTATCACACAGACTGTAAAACCACTGACTGTAACAATGCTGACTGTATCAGCACAGACAGTGATTTTACTGACCATATCTCTACAGACTGTAACATCGCTAATTGTATCACCACAGACTGTAACCCCATCGACTGTATCATCACAGACTGTAAAACCACTGACTGTATCGTCACGGACTGAATCATCACTGACTGTATCATAACACCTTAGACTGTATCATCACCAACTGTATCACCACTGACTGTATCACCACAGACTGTATCAGCACAGACTGTAACACTACAGACTGTATCATCACCAACTGTATCACCACTGACTGTATCACCACAGACTGTATCAGCACAGACTGTAACACTACAGACTGTATCATCACCAACTGTATCACCACAGACTGTATCAGCACAGACTGTAACACTACAGACTGTATCATCACCAACTGTAGCCCCATCAACTGTATCATCGCAAACTGTATCACCACAGACTGTAACACCACCAACTGTATCACCACCGACTGTACCACCACTGTACAGTGATTTCACTGACTGTATCACTATAGACTGTAAACCCATCAACTGTATCAGCACAGACAGTGATTTCACTGACTGTATCACTACAGACTCTAACAACACTGACAGTATCACTACAGACTGTATCACCACGGACTGTAACCCCACCAACTGTATCACCACTGACTGTATCACCACAGACAGCAGCACCACTGACTGTAACCCCACTGACTGTATCACCACAGACTGTATCAGCACAGACTGTAACACTACACTGTATCATCACCAACTGTATCACCACTGACTGTATCACCACAGACTGTATCAGCACAGACTGTAACACTACAGACTGTATCATCACCAACTGTATCACCACTGACTGTATCACCACAGACTGTATCAGCACAGACTGTAACACTACAGACTGTATCATCACCAACTGTATCACCACAGACTGTATCAGCACAGACTGTAACACTACAGACTGTATCATCACCAACTGTAGCCCCATCAACTGTATCATCGCAAACTGTATCACCACAGACTGTAACACCACCAACTGTATCACCACCGACTGTACCACCACTGTACAGTGATTTCACTGACTGTATCACTATAGACTGTAAACCCATCAACTGTATCAGCACAGACAGTGATTTCACTGACTGTATCACTACAGACTCTAACAACACTGACAGTATCACTACAGACTGTATCACCACGGACTGTAACCGCACCAACTGTATCACCACTGACTGTATCACCACAGACAGCAGCACCACTGACTGTAACCCCACTGACTGTATCACCACAGACTGTATCGTCACGGACTGAATCATCACTGACTGTATCATAACACCTTAGACTGTATCATCACCAACTGTATCACCACTGACTGTATCACCACAGACTGTATCAGCACAGACTGTAACACTACAGACTGTATCATCACCAACTGTATCACCACTGACTGTATCACCACAGACTGTATCAGCACAGACTGTAACACTACAGACTGTATCATCACCAACTGTATCACCACAGACTGTATCAGCACAGACTGTAACACTACAGACTGTATCATCACCAACTGTATCACCACTGACTGTATCACCACAGACTGTATCAGCACAGACTGTAACACTACAGACTGTATCATCACCAACTGTATCACCACAGACTGTATCAGCACAGACTGTAACACTACAGACTGTATCATCACCAACTGTAGCCCCATCAACTGTATCATCGCAAACTGTATCACCACAGACTGTAACACCACCAACTGTATCACCACCGACTGTACCACCACTGTACAGTGATTTCACTGACTGTATCACTATAGACTGTAAACCCATCAACTGTATCAGCACAGACAGTGATTTCACTGACTGTATCACTACAGACTCTAACAACACTGACAGTATCACTACAGACTGTATCACCACGGACTGTAACCCCACCAACTGTATCACCACTGACTGTATCACCACAGACAGCAGCACCACTGACTGTAACCCCACTGACTGTATCACCACAGACTGTATCAGCACAGACTGTAACACTACACTGTATCATCACCAACTGTATCACCACTGACTGTATCACCACAGACTGTATCAGCACAGACTGTAACACTACAGACTGTATCATCACCAACTGTATCACCACTGACTGTATCACCACAGACTGTATCAGCACAGACTGTAACACTACAGACTGTATCATCACCAACTGTATCACCACAGACTGTATCAGCACAGACTGTAACACTACAGACTGTATCATCACCAACTGTAGCCCCATCAACTGTATCATCGCAAACTGTATCACCACAGACTGTAACACCACCAACTGTATCACCACCGACTGTACCACCACTGTACAGTGATTTCACTGACTGTATCACTATAGACTGTAAACCCATCAACTGTATCAGCACAGACAGTGATTTCACTGACTGTATCACTACAGACTCTAACAACACTGACAGTATCACTACAGACTGTATCACCACGGACTGTAACCCCACCAACTGTATCACCACTGACTGTATCACCACAGACAGCAGCACCACTGACTGTAACCCCACTGACTGTATCAGCACAGACTGTATCACTACAGATTGTATAATCACAGATTGTAACACCACTGACGGTAACCCCTCCGACTGTATTACCACTGACAGTGATTTAATCGACTGTATCACTACAGACTGTATCAGCACAGACTGTAACCCCACCAACTGTATCATCACAGACAGTGATTTAACTGACCGTATCACTACACACTGTAACCCCATCGACTGTGTCACCACAGACTGTATTACCATAGACTGTATCACCAGACCCATTTAAATACAAACTTAGAAGGATTACGATATACAGAGACCCTGAACGTAAAAAAAGTCTAAAACCAGTAAGAGACCAGTAAGATAAAAGTACTAAAAACAGATCCAATAAAGGAACAGGACAGAGGAAAGTGATTTAAAAATATGGTGATTTAAAGAAGAAGCTAACCTTACATGTTGTCTTGCTACTGACTTTTCAGATCTTCTTTTGTCCTTGCTCATACGCTCTGTGATTATATGACTTATTTGAGACGCGTTTTTATTGCTTTGCCCTTCCGTTTTATTTGCTGTAGCCTTTTAATCAATTACTGCAAAGTGAATTACAGCCGTCAGTCCACTCTGTTGTGTTACAGAACACCAGGATCCAGCTGAAGTGAACCAGGTGCTAATGGAAATAACCTTTTAAAGTAAACTTCTATCAGTATCTGTACTGAAAATAATAATAATATAAAAACTGTTGGTCTGTGTGTCTTACACACAAAACAAAAAATAATAGACCAAGAATAGTTGACCACTACTGGTCTGTTGCTGGTTAGAACTGGGTGGTGCTATTGTTGTACCAACTGGTCTAATTTGTTAGTGTTTTATTTGAGTATTTCTCATAGTTTAGGTTTGCTGATGATCTGAAGGCTGGAATCAGGCAGATTTGTCTTGAGTAAGGTGAAGGATAAGGGTCTTGGTAGGGTGGACGCTCTGTACCCACCTTGGCTGTCTTTACACCACCTGAAGGAAACCATAGCTGGCCACACCAGAGGCATCACGAAACCCTGTAAGCAAAAACCAGTAGCCTAGAATCCCACACAGTCTCATTTTCATCAGGTCGTGTGGTCATGATCAAGCCTGCGTATGGTGAAATGTCTTGAGAGCGACGTGAGCGATGACTCTGTCCTTCCTTCGGCCGATTCTGTTCTGCCCGTGTGCCCGCTGTGTCAGCTGTAGGAAGGGCTGCCAGAGGACTCAACCACCCTTTACCCCCTCTAACTGTTTCTACACCAGTTTATTCAGCACCAGCGCGTTTGTATCAGATGGGTTGCTCACAAGCAGAGATTATTACTTTCACATTTTTTCCAAAAGGTCCTAAAGGGAGATGGTTTTAGCATTTGGCTTCGACGCTTTAATTGTTGCTCACTTGGCAACTCGGCCTTATGAATGAGCTACAAGGAACATAATGTAAAACCTGCGATTAAAAAGGCATTAATGCCCTCTCGTTTGTCCAAGTCTGGGAATGGACTCTAATCGAGCAATCTGTTCATACTCTAAGTCTCAGGATCAAGACTGCCAATACCCAAATCAAGACCCAGGGTCAAGACTGAAAATGCTCAGGGTCAAGGCAGCTACCCAGTGTCAAGACTTCCAATACCCAAGATCAAGACTGCCAATACCCATGGACAAGACTGCTAATACCCATGGACAAGACTGCTAATACCCAGGGTCAAGACTGCTAATACCCAGTGTCAAGACTTCCAATACCCAGGATCAAGACTGCCAATACCCATGGACAAGACTGCTAATACCCATGCACAAGACTGCTAATACCCAGGGTCAAGACTGCTAATACCCAGGGTCAAGACTGCTAATACCCAGTGTCAAGACTTCCAATACCCATGGACAAGACTGCCAATACCCATGCACAAGACTGCTAATACCCAGGGTCAAGACAGCCAATACCCAGGATCAACACTGAAAATACTGCCAATACCCAGGGTCAAGAGTGAAAATGCCCAGGGTCAAGACTGTCAATACCCATGGACAAGACTGCTAATACCCATGGACAAGACTGCTAATACCCAGTGTCAAGACTTCCAATACCCAGGATCAAGACTGCCAATACCCATGGACAAGACTGCTAATACCCATGGACAAGACTGCTAATACCCAAGATCAAGGCTGCCAATACCCAGGATCAAGACTGCCAATACCCATGCACAAGACTGCTAATACCCAGGGTCAAGACTGCTAATACCCAGGATCAAGACTGCCAATACCCATGCACAAGACTGCTAATACCCAGGGTCAAGACGGCCAATACCCAGGATCAACACTGAAAATACTGCCAATACCCAGGGTCAAGAGTGAAAATGCCCAGGGTCAAGACTGTCAATACCCATGGACAAGACTGCTAATACCCATGGTCAAAACTGCCAATACCCAGGATCAAGGCTGTCTACATCTCAACCTCAGTTCTAGCAGTCTGTATCAGATGGGTTGCTCATAAGCAGAGATTATTACTTTCACATTTGTCCAAAAGGTCCTAAAGGGAGATGGTTTCAGCATTTGGCTTCGACGCTTTAATTGTTGCTCACTTGGCAACTCGGCCTTATGAATGAGCTACAAGGAACATAATGTAAAACCTGCGATTAAAAAGGCATTAATGCCCTCTCGTTTGTCCAAGTCTGGGAATGGACTCTAATCGAGCAATCTGTTCATACTCTAGGGAAATATGGGCCAGTTGGCTGGCCTGGTTCTACTTCTTCTACACAATATTTATTACCTAGGGAAGTGTGTGTGTGTGTGTGTGTGTGTGTGTGTGTGCACCTGTCCATATTAAAAGCAGGCAGTGAGGGAGTCTGTGAGTTAAAACGCTTACTGCTTCGACTTGATTTGACTGGCATTTCTTTGTCGATTTGCTGACTGCGCCCAGCAGAGAAACGATTCCGATTCTTCTGTCTTGACAAAGCAAGTTGATAAAACCAGGGGAAATAAAGCAAGGAAACACAATTACTCTAATCCAGACCTTCTTTTACATAAAACCAGTAAAAATCCCAGTAAAAATTATATTTTTGCTTCCTGTGGGGGTATGCCTTTCCAAAAAGCTCCAGAGAAAGGTTTCACCTGCATATTAATCCCGTAGTGTCCGTGCTGACGCTGTTATCTCACCTTTACCTCCAGCTTTCAGTTTGTTTCTCCTTCCCGCAGTTTAGAATCGACCTTGTCCTGATCCATCTTCCTCTCGCTGTAATTCAAGGTTTCTCTCCTCAGCCGTCCAATAACACCTTCCATTCATTCTCATGTATTCTCGGTCCCGCTCCGTCCCTCAGGTGGGAACGGGTTATAACTCAGAGAGACGAGACAGCGGATGCCACAGGACGTGGTTTTATTCCCCAGTCCCAGTGCTAGATACAAGGATATATACCACTATCAGCCGTAATGTTAAAACCACTGATAGGTGATGTGAACACAGTGATTCTAGATGATTCTGGTTGATGTGTAGCAGGAAAATGGGCAAATGTAACCCGGCTGTTATTCATTTTTAGTTAGAGCTGGTGAGTTATGGTAACAGGAGGCAGCACGAACAATGGCACAGTCTGTTATTATTATTATTATTATTATATTGTATTTATTATTATAATAATATAACATTAATTATAATAACAACAATAATAATAATAATAATATTTATAATAATAATAATAATAATATTTTTATTACTAACATTATTATTATTATTATTATTATTATTATTATTATTATCAACAGTCTTGTAATTATTATTATTATTATTCTCAGTATTATTATAATTATTATAATTATTATTAATAACATCAGTATTATTATTATTATTATATTGTATTTATTATTTTAATAATATAACATCATAATAATATTAACAATAATAATAATAATAGTAACAATAATAATAATAACAATACTACTACTACTTTTAATAATAATAATATTTATAATAATAATAATAATTATCATTATTATTATTATTATTAACATTATTATTATTATTATTATTTATTATTATTATAATTATTATTAGTAGTAGTAGTATTATTGTTATTATTATTGTTATCATTATTATATTTATTATGTTTTTATTATTATTATTAATATTTACTATTATTATTATTAATATTTATTATTATTATTATTATTATTATTATTATTATTATTGATTTGTTCAGTTATTTTGTCTTGATTTCACCTACATTTCACCGTGTGCTGGACGAACACTTTACAGCTCTCATCTGAAACAAATCAACGGCCCACACTGCATCAGCTCTCCTGCCCCGAGACATCATTTCACACCTGACTGTAATGCCTTTGATCAGCAGTGTATAAAAAGTCGTGTCAGATGAGACGCAGCAGAGATGGTGGTGCTGTGAGCCCGAGGCAGCTTCATTCACCAAAACTATCTGCAAATAAGCCACACTTTCCTTCAAGCTGTGAGCTGCTGCTGTTTATCTTCTCCAGAATAAAAACACAAATGTTGAGCACAAGCAGAGTCCTCGTCTATAGTGCAGAGTTCTGTGCTTATATAATAACATACTGATGCAGGTTACTTTCAGGGCAACAAAGAATATGAACTCAGGTTGAGATGTAGACAGTCTTTACACTGAGTATTGGCAGGATTGATTTTGGACATTGATAGTCTTGACACTGAGTATTGGCAGGATTGATCCTGCGTATTGGCAGTCTTGATCCTGGGTATTGACACACTTTGCTCTGGACATTAGTAGTCTTGATCTTGGACATTGGCTGTCTTCACCCTGGGTATAGGCAGTCCTGATCCAGGGTATTGGCAGTCTAGACACTAGGTATTGGCAGTCCTTGCACTGAGTATTGGCAATCTTGACACTGGGTATTGGCAGTCCTTGCACTGGGTATTGACACTGAGTATTGGCAGTCTTGATCCTGGGTATTGGCAGTCCTTGACCCTTGGTATTGACAGTCTTAAAACTGGGTATTGGTAGCCTTGACCCTTGGTATTGGCAGTCTTGACACTGGGTATTGGCAGTCTTGAAACTGGGTATTGGCAGTCTTGGCACTGGGTATTGACACACATTACACTGGACATTGGCAGTCTTGACACTAGGTATTGGCAGTCAATTTTACTGTATTAAGCAGACATCATCATTCAAGGCAACTTACAACTGTGGCTGAATACAGTGCAAACAATTGATGCAAAGGGCCACTCAGAGGTGGGGATTGAACCAGCAACCTTTTGATCACTAGTTTAGTAACTAGTCCACTATCTTGAACACAGGCTCACCAGCTAATTAGAAAATATAAAAACATAGGGTCAGAATTTGGCATAAGCTGTTCAGTGTACTGCCCAGTCCTTGCCAGTCACCAGATCCGAATCCAGTAGGAATGCACATAGCAATAATGTGATCAGGTCCTACACATAATCAGTGTGGCGTTCCACTTAGTGCCCTCATTTTGTTTGCTCCTAATTCATTTTGTGACGGGCCAGTAGAGGGCAGCTGGAGTTTTCTTTTCTTGAGATCTGACCAGCGAACATCAAAAGGCTGCTACTGACCGGACTCTCAGTTCAGCTGGCTTCATCTCCCGGGTGTGTTGATCAGCACTATCTGCAGGAGGACGTTCACTAAAAATACTGCTCGGCTGTTCTGGAGCGTTAAAGTGATTGATTACTTCAGCATTTATCGATTATTGTGCTTTGAGTGCTCAAACTTGAGCAGTGTCCTGAAACTGGTCATGTAAATAAATCAGGTTTATTCTTTCTCAGCCTCAGCGCTTTTGGAGACGGTCCCTGTTTGCTTTTACTACCTCACAGTATCCCCGAAAGGGAATGACGAGTTGTGTAAACCTTTGGATGTTCTCGTCACCTCAGTAAAAGACGTTACAATTAACCAGAGACGACCAGAATCGAGATGAATAATTGATTGTTGCCCTCGCTGCACTGACCCATCAATTATCTAAATGTAGCTGGAAGGCTGGTGGCTTGATCGTAGTGTCTAAATGGCATAATTTGCATCACTGTGGAGTCCAGACCATCTCGGCCCAAATTTAGACCCCTATTAACCAAGACCAACACTCACTCACTCACTTTCTTAACCGCATATTCAATCAGGGTCACGGTGGGGGTGCTGGAGCCTATCCCAGCTTTTCAATGGGTGCAAGGCACACAGTAACACCCTGGATGGGGCGCCAGTCCGCACACACTCATACACACACACCCATTCACCTATAGGGCAATTCAGTGTCTCCAATTAACCTGACTGTGGGAGGAAACCGGAGCTCCCGGAGGAAACCCACACAGACACGGAGAGCACTCGGACCGCCCCACCTGGGGATCGAACCCAGGACCTTCTTGCTGTGAGGCGACAGTGCTACCCACCGAGCCACCGTGCCACCCTCAACGCCAACACAAGACCAGAAATAAATAGTATAAGACCAAATCTTGGTCTCTAAACATCCCTCATACCACGTCGGCTTATATCAGCCGTTCGTTCTGCCGTGTGTTCACATGACTGTAAGCTTCAGTCTTTTGTTCTGCTACTGTGGGGGCTTCATGCAAACCTGTTTACCGCTAGACTTTTGTGCATTCACACCTAATTTGTGCCTCAATTCAGTCCCAAAGCCAACGTTGCTGGTACTATTCTAACCATCACAATGCCGTCAGTTCTCCGTGCCAATCATCTCCGGCAGGACAAAAGCAGCGGCTTTTCATTTCATTCATTATTTTTTCTCCATATTCTGAAAGATACAAGGACGTACTGCATTAGAATGATGTGTGTTGCCTGGTTTTCAGTCTTTTCTGTTTTATTTCTTACGTTTATAGTCAATAATACCTCCATAGATTAAATGTGGATGCCTCTGGTGAGAAAACACAGCGCTCTTTGACTTATCCAGCAGCTTTTGGGTACCAGTAATGAGAAATGTAGAGACAACCTGGCACGTAAGCATCGCTCTCCCTGACAGCGTGGTGTAAATCCTGCGGTCGGCTCTGTGGATTCAGACTGAAGGGTGAGAAAATGTTGCCGAAAATTCGCATCAACATCAAGGATCTGTTTTTCTTTTTCTGCATTACCTCGGATCAGTTGTTCTTACGTTTTTTGGACAGTTTATCCTGGTATAATGGGTTTAAAATGTTTACCACTCCATCGTCGGCTTCTTAAAGGGTAAAAGTAAGCTGTCAGAAGGAACAATACTGCAAATTTGTGAAGTTTTCGGTCTCTTTGAGGATTTGAACAGATGTAATTATAATGATTAGAAATCTCTTATTAATCTCAGAAATCAATTATCACAGGCATTTCATGTTTGATTTTAAGTTTATCCTTGACTTTCTCACATACAGAAATGTATTCAGATTTTTCCTTACAGTGGCAAAACGTCAATCCATCCTCGCTCGTAAATGACTGAGCTGTTCATTGATTTTTCTTTTATCCTCACAGCATCATTCATTACCTATTCACCAGTTCCAGAAGATTGATTCTACAAACTTTTCAGTCTTGCACGGCCACTGTCCCAACTTTTTAAAATCCATTGAGATCCATTCGATATACACCGATCAGGAATAACATTATGACCACCTTCCTAACTGACTGGTCTGCGGCTGATGCACTGTGTATTCTGACATCTTTCTATCAGAACCAGCATGAACTTCTTCAGCAATCTGAGCTACAGTAGTTCGTTTGTTGGATCAATGAGCCTTGGCCGCTCATGACCCTGTCGCCGGTTTTCCACTGTAGATACTGACCACTGCAGACCATTAACACCCCACAAGAGCTGCAGTTTTGGAGATGCTCTGACCCAGTCGTCTAGACATCACAATGGCCCTTGTCAAACTCTCTCAGATCCTCACGCTCGCCCATTTTTCCTGCTTCTAACATCAACTTTGAGGATAAAATGTTCACTTGCTGCCTAATATATCCCCCCCACTAACAGGTGGCATGACGAAGAGATAATCAGTGTTATTCACTTTACCCGTCAGTGCTCATAATGACAAAAATCTATCAATTAATGAATTAAAATCATTGCACACTGTCCCTACTTTTATGGAAGTGGGTTTGTATTTGAGCAGTGAGGGTTGGGTACCCAAGACTGGGAACTAGAGAGTGTTGGGCTTGAACCAACAACCTTTTAATGAATATGCCAGTACCTTAACCACTGAGCTGCCACTGCCTCAATTACTCACTCACTGTCTTAAGCGCTTATCCAATTAGGGTCATGGGGGAGTGCTGGAGCCTATCCCAGCTTTTCAATGGGCGCAAGGCACACAGTAACACCCGGGACTTTGCACCAGTCCATCAAAAGACAGACACACAAACACACAGGGCAATTCAGTGTCTCCAATTAACCTGGCTGCATGTTTTTGGACCGTGGGAGGAAACCGGAGCTCCCGGAGGAAACCCACACAGACACGGGGAGAACATGCAAACTCCACACAGAAAGGACCCGGACCGCCCTGCCTGGGGATCGAACCCAGGACCTTCTTGCCGTGAGGCGACAGTGCTACCCACTGAGCCATCGTGCGGCCCTCTGCTCTAATTAATGTAACATAATTCCTACAACAAGTGATTTATATACGTCTGTAGATGAACCTCCCCTCCAGAGTCACCGTGAGGTCCGCCAGAGACCAATTTGCCTCCTCTTACTAAGATGCATGAGACGCAGCCTTCGAATACGGCCAAAAAAGGCATCTCGGTAGGTTGCTGCCTATTAATTGGGACAGCCAATTCTCGGGAGCGCTCGCATCCATCACCAGAAATGCTGCCTGCCTGCGATGCCGCTTCTGATTGGAGCGGTTTGACTGAATGTCTCGCTTCATCAGAGCGTAGCCAAGGTCTTGTCAAGCTCCCCGTTCTGTAAATCCTACAGTATATGCTTTTTGATTCTGTGTGAACGCTGGATCAGGTTTTGCTTACCTGTTTATTTGAATGACACCACCGTCACCGAGGGAAGAGAAAAAAGAACGGGTCTGATGTTCGGCGGTTTAAGAGCTCTGGATAGTTTGCAGAGCGGGTGATGATGGTTACCTGAAGCACTGGCTTTGGAGGGCCGATCGATACGAACCCCTTGCTGCTGGCAACAAGATGAGGGAACCCTATCAGACCAAAGGACAAGGTGGAATTTGTTTTATGTTTTCTAACTGTTCTGGGAGATATTCCCAGATTAGGAGCATTTCTTTGGAATACTGATCAGTTAGACCTCATTTTCCAAAACGTCTTATCTTGGAAATAAACGTCCTGGCATTAGGTTTCATCTCGACGCTCTTATGAGGGAACAAATTGATGTCTAGGTTAGTTAAAGCGCGCACACTCAGCGCTGTGTTCAATTCCCATGACAGCAGAGGTGCCTGTGTGCTCTCGTTAGACCCTAATAAAGTCAGGACCTTTAATTGACACCCAGTGTTGATGGAGTACGCAATTAGCAAACCAGGAAATACCAGTGAGAGCACACAATGCAACAGAGACACTAAACCAGAACTGAAGGATGTGTTCATCAAAAGAGATCAGTCATAACATTAAAACCACCTCCTTGTTTCTACACACACTGTCCATGTTATCAGCTCCACTTACCATATAGAAGCACTTTGTAGTTCTACAATTACTGACTGTAGTCCATCTGTTTCTTTGCATGCTTTGTTAGCCCCCTTTCATGCTGTTCTTCAATGGTCAGGACCCCCACAGAGCAGGTATTATTCAGGTGGTGGATCATTCTCAGCACTGCAGTGACACTGACATGGTGGTGGTGTGTTAGTGTGTGTTGTGCTGGTATGAGTGGATAAGACACAGCAGCGCTGCTGGAGTTTTTAAATACCGTGTCCACTCACTGTCCACTCTATTAGACACTCCTACCTAGTTGGTCCACCTTGTAGATGTAAAGTCAGAGCCGATCGCTCATCTATTGCTGCTGTTTGAGTCGGTCATCTTCTAGACCTTCATCAGTGGTCACAGGACGCTGCCCACGGGGCGCTGTTGGCTGGATATTTTTGGTTGGTGGACTATTCTCAGTTTAAACCAGCACTCATACCAGCACAACACACACTAACACACCACCACCATGTCAGTGTCACTGCAGTGCTGAGAATGATCCACCACCTAAATAATACCTGCTCTGTGGTGATCCTGTGGGGGGTCCTGACCATTGAAGAACAGCATGAAAGGGGGCTAACATGAGCATGCAGAGAAACAGATGGACTACAGTCAGTAATTGTAGAACTACAAAGTGCTTCTATATGGTAAGTGGAGCTGATAAAATGGACAGTGAGTGTAGAAACAAGGAGGTGGTTTTAATGTTATGGCTGATTAGTGTATATAGTAAAGACAAACTTCTAAACATTGATGCTTTATTAATTAAAGCATCAATGCAAATTAAAGCAAATTTCACCTGTTTTTTTATTTTATTTCTTTTATGTAAGACAGCAGATGCATGAAGATAACAGAGCCTCAGCTGTAGTCAAAACCAGCATCATGGTCCTGATAAAAAAGGTCATAACGAAGTTAATTTCCTTAATAAATATTCAACAGCGTTTTATTTGTACCCTCAAACAGAAGTGGAAATGAATGAACACATCAGTGAGAGTACAAAAGCAGTATTGACATAAACAAGCTCATTAAGCGAGTCCTCATTATGGACGGATGAATAAATGTTAATGTGAGCGTGAGAAAAGGACGTATGGACCGGATCCATTTCACCTTCATTACAGAGGCTGCGGGAAACGGAGCACGATATCTGCACGACGTGACATAAAGCCTGATAAGCTCTGTACTGGAATGATGGGACAAATTATATATCAGACGTGCAGTAAATAATAGAAATGAAATCTTCAGAGTGAGAAAGGAACAATATGAGATTTATTTAATGCAGCACGTACACGGTCATGCAGATATACCGCAAATATCTATAACTCAAAACTAAATATGCTTTTATAAATGTACTAATTGACAAGTTTTGGTTAAGAAAAGTCTAGAAAGTGTCGAGTAAACTAGAATATGGTTGGAATTTTACGCCTGACCATGAATTGTTGGACATCCCATTTAAAAAACAAATAGAAAAAAAATCGAGTGACCTCAGTGTGATCTTGTGAAAAGGCTTCTCACAAGACTTAAAGTGTGTCTGTGGGAATTTGTGCCCATCCAGTGTAAAGATGACAGCATTTGTGTGTCTGGGCATTGACGTTGCTCCATAATACATGAGCACAAATTCCCACAGACATACTCCCAAGTCCTGTGAGAAGCCTTCTCAAAACCGTGGCTGTTGTTCTAGCTGTATAGATCTCATAGAAATCAGTCTAGTTGGTCTGTGGGAATTTGTGCCCATTCAGTCGAAGGATGACAACATTTGTGTGGCTGGGCGTTCAATAATACACAATAATTTGCCCAGTAATGAGCACAAGTTCCAACAGACATACTTCCAGGTCCTGTGAGAAGCCTTCTCAGAGGAATGGTTGTTGTTCTAGCTGAAAAGATCTCATAAAGGTCACTCTGTTTTAATACTATCTGTTTTAATACTAATTTGCCCAGTTATGAGCACAAATTCCCACAGATAAAGAGGTCACTTGATTGTAATACCATTTGTGTTTGAAATGTGATGTCCAACAAGCTCATGATCAGATGTCAAAAGTGTCTATGGGAATTTGTGCCCATTAGTCTAAAGATTAGAGCATTTGTATGGCTGGGCACTGACGTTGGTCAAGAACGCCTCAGCTGACATTCTGAAAGACATGAATTCAATAATTATACGAGGTGTCCAAATACTTTTGCCCACATAGTGTTTATATAGGGTCTAATGGAGGAAATACAGTTGGGAAGATCTTAAAGAAAACAGGATTCATCTGACCAGTCAACTTTCTTTTACTGATCCAGTGTCCAGTGCCTGATGGAGGTACTTTTAATGGTGGGCAGGAGTCGGCATGGGCGTCCTCATACACAGAAGGGTTTGATGCACTGTGAGCTATAACACGTCGTCACCAGGATTAAAATGACCTGAACTTTGAGCCACAGTAGATCGTCTGTTGGTCCATACCAGACACCATAGCCTTCATATCCTCTGGCATCAATGAGTCTTGGCCTCCTAACAACCTGTTGGAGGTTTGTGGCTTGTCTTTCATTGAGCAGATGTCTGTTCTTTCTTGCACAGCATCCTCTGAGCCGACAGTATTATAAAGCTTGCTTGACTGTAGTCACTCATGGTCCAGCAGCTTTAAATTTATGGCAGACCTGTTCTTTTGGTTCCTGTGATGGACTGGCGACCTGTCCGGAGTGATCCTTCTGTGACCCTGATGATGAAGCGGTGGTAAAACAGGCAATTAATGTTTTTTCTCAGCATAAGGTAATGAACCAACTTTATACTGACCAAAATTATATAGGCACAGAGAAGTCACCAGCCATAATCAATTAGAATCATTAAAAATGCATGTAGTGGTGCAGGGGATTGTATTAGGGTATGGGATGTTACTCAAATATGGCAAAGACGACCACGACCCCTGGGAGCCCTCATTCATTTCGCCGAGTCACTTTATTAAACTTGAAATCAACAAAACGCCTCCATCGGCTGTTTCTCAGCGGTGCTGACGCACTGTATCGGATATCGGCGTCTTGCTCATGCACACGAGCTTCAGACGGTACATTAAAATTTCAATAGGTCGTTAAAAGCGCAGCCAGATGGAGGTGGACGTGGTTCTGCTGCCGAGACGGCGCTCGCTGGATCCAATCAAAACTACAATAGAGGTGCTTTATGAAAAATAAAAGTGGTGCTTCAACAAAATATTATTGTGTCTGTTTTATCCAGAGAAGAGAAAGAGAAGAGAAGGAGAATGCTTAGCATTTCATCCAGGTGAGAGAACGATATTGAATACCTGTCATGATCTCATATTCTCTGTATATTAACTCCACTGGAAAGCGTTCGGTAGATAAAATGGGTTTGATGAAACTTCTCTCTCTGTTCGGCCCTCATTATTGACGTGTCGGCTGAGCTAAACATATGAACGTGGCCTGGTCTGGTATAATGAGATAATCTGTGTAACCTGAACTGGTAGGGGTAATACATTTGGGGAAAATTACATTCAACAAAATCCCAGTTAACACACGACTATACACCGATCAGGCATAACATTATGGCCACCTTCCTAATATTGTGTTGGTCCCCCTTTTGCTGCCGTGATTCATCAGACCAGGCCACCTTCTTCCATTGCTCCGTGGTCCAGTTCCGATGCTCACCTGCCCATTGTTGGTACTTTTGGCAGTGGACAGGGGTCAGCATGGGCACCCTGACTGGTCTGTGGCTATGTAGCCCCATACACAACAAACTGTAATACACTGTGTATTCTGTTGGATCGGACCACATGGGCCTCAATAAGCCTTGGCCACCCATGACCCTGTCGCCGGTTTACCACTCTTCCTTCCTTGGACCACTTTTGATAGATATTGACCCCTGCAGACCGGGAACACCCCACAAGAGCTGCAGTTTTGGAGATGCTCTGACCCAGTCGTCTAGCCATCACAATCTGGCATTCATCAAACTCGGATCCTCACGCTCGCCCATTTTTCCTGCTTCTAACATCAACTTTGAGGATGAATTGTTCACTTACTGCCTAATATATCCCCCCCACTAACAGGTGCCATGATGAAGAGATGATCAGTGTTATTCACTTCACCTGTCAGTGCTCATCATGTAAAATTTATTTCAGTTTCATCATTGTTGGGTGCACGGTAAAATACCCTGGACAGAACGTTGGACTCGTCTGTGAGAAATTGTGCCAATTTAGTCAAAATAGCGTTTGTATGGCTGGTTGGTCAGAAAAGCCTTAGTTGACGTTCCAGTTTATTCCAAAGCTGTTCAAGCTCAAGTTCAAGCTTTTCCTTATGTCTATATAGAGCTTAAGGTGTATATGATCTTCCCTAAACTGTTGCAGCAAAGTCAGAAGCATGTTACACCTGTTAGCAATGTCATGGCTGAAACATGAACACGTTTGGCCATACAGAGTAGATAAAGTCCTGCAGAATACAACTGATAATGCACCAGGATTTGGGATTATACCTGGATATTGACGATCGTCGTGAATGTTTTGTGTATATTGGGTTGAATCTGTGTGTGTGTGTGTGTGTGTGTGACTTAATGGGGGAAAGTGCATGGCTGGTACCCGCACACACACACAGCAGCCTGGTGCGCACACAGCTGCGCTACTTTTACGCATCAGCGCGGGTTAACAGTCACGTCGACTCTGCGCTCCGCGATCATTCTGAATCATTCCGAGCGTCCAAAATGTGTCGGTGTTGCTGATTCAGACTGACTCACACACGGACAGGTTTGGATCTCACACAACAGGCGGTAAAGAGGGAGCTCTCGTCAGGATCCTGCTGCTGAAGAAGCCGTGGTGAGATCTGCTGCTGAAGTGGACGCTGGAGAGGAGCGGAGACCGGAGCTCGCTTTTCTAAATCCAGCCCTTCCAGACCTGATTGATTTCAGGTTGGCGCAGAGAAAAGACATGTTTATGGACTTTATCTGGCACATGCGGGATAACTGGTGTGTTTATTGCTGGGATGCGGATTTTTTGCCCCGACACGGCTTGTGTATTTGCACCGAATCGCCGGCGTTTTGCGGATGTACTGAGGAGAAGAAGTGTCCTTTCCAACTAGTTTCTGACTGACCGTCGCTGTTCCTGCTCTTTTCATTCATACGAAGAAGGGCGGCCAGTCCGTGTTACAGCTTTTTCTTATCTCGGATGAAATAAATATTGGTCCAGAAGACATATTACCCTGGATATCCGTGGAGGACAGAGGGAAGAGTGGGTGCATTAAGGCAGGTAGGTTGACCGACAACGCGCCTCATTTAACCCGCATGTAGTTGTGGATGAAAACGTGACATGAAGGTGCCGCACATTTTCTGCTTGCTTGTATTTATTTATTTATTTATTTATTTATTTCTAGACATAAAACAGGGCGGCGCAGCAGGTAGTATGAGTGCCGCACAGCATCACGAACCCAAGAAACGCGTGTTCGATCCTTGCCTTCAGTCCTTTTTTCTCTCCTCATCCCGGTTTGGTCTTCCTTCGGTTCATTCCTTCCACGCAGAAGAAGGATTGGATGTCCAAAATTGCCCCTAGATGTAGTGAAGTGACTTAATGAGTGTGTTTTCTTTTCAAACTCCCCCCCCCCCCACCCACACACACCTCTTCCCCAGGGAAAACGAATGGATCTACAGTATATACACTTTTGTTGGTGGGCATGGTGCCATGTGTTTCAAAAGGTGGAAACATCACTTGGAGATGTTGGTCCTTGTTTTCATGATTGCACCACATTATTGCTGCAGATTTGTCAGCTGCACTCTGATTCAGATTTGGAGACTGGGGAGGCGAGTGAAGTACATAGAACTCATGGATAGCTGTTCTTAGCAATGATGCTTTAAGCCAACATTGGGTCTTTGTGCAGCGTTTTGGCCTATATTCTTTTACGAAGGGTCCCTGTGATGGCTCAGCAGTCACATTTACCTGATTCCTTTGCTGACCTGTAATATTCCCTTATTGTTTGTAGAGAAGCAGTCCCATATCATGATGCTCCCACCTTTACTCCACACCATCACTGTGGGTTTGGTGTTGGGATCATATACGAAATGCTTCTTTCTCTAACAATGACAAGCGGAATTATTGCCAAACACTTTCATTGTTCAGATTTCTTTCATTGCTTGTCAAACACAGTCATGGACAATTTCGTTTCTCAGTTCACCTCACTAGCACGTCTTTGGACTGTGGGAGGAAACCGGAGCTCCCGGAGGGAACCCCCACAGACACGGGGTGAACCAACCAGGCTTTCGATAGATCACAGGTAGCATAGCATCATTTTATTAGCAAATAAGCCTAACTCTGGGCACAAAGACGGACTCTTAGTAGTAGTAGTAGAGCGTTGAGTGGAATGTGAACTTATTTACAGTACATAAGGCTGGTTGGGTCCATGATTTATCCATGTTTACGCCAAATTCTGCTCCTGCCATCTACACATTGAATCTAAAATCAGGGTTTATCAAATCAGACAATATTTTAGACTAAAGTTTCCTGTCTGAAATGCTTTTCTGCTCATGATTGTTGTGAAGAGTTGTTGTTTGAGTTTAAATTTTTGGCATGTGTTCAAAGCGACTTACAGTACTGTGATGGTATACACCGATCAGGCATAACATTATGTCCACCTTCCTAATATTGTGTTGGTCCCCCTTTTGCTCCCCCATACACAACAACCTGTGATGTGGGGAAGTCATGGAAGAGCATAGCTTGTCTCTTTATATGCTTGTCTCTTTATATGCTTGTCTCTTTATAGGACAGTAGGTAGCCTAGTGGTTAAGGTACTGGACTAGTAATTAGAAGGTTGCCGGTTCAAGCCTTGCCACCACCACCCACTGTTGGGTCCCTGAGCAAGGCCCTTAACCTTCAATTGCTCATTGTTCAGTCATAATTGTAAGTCGCTTTGGATAAAAGCGTCTGCTAAATGACAAAAATGTAAATGATATGCCATACGGATAAGAAAAGAAGCAGACGGTCAAAAAAAACGATATAATTACCCATGCTAAAGGAAATCTATGTCACATTTTTGTGGTATGGAAGACTGAACAGCGGTTCATTTGCTTTCACCCTTGAACACCTCCGCTGTGAGGATGTCCTTTTTGAACCTTAATCACAGAATCTCTTATCAGTCCTCTCAGATGTGATGTGTGATTAAAGGAGGAATGACATTTCAGTTTTCCACCTGGGATCACCTGCTCTCCACAGGCGCCGTCAATCAGCCCGTTAGCTTCCACATCCCACACATGAGCGGCCAATTAGAACGTCCTGGCACCCACATGTGTGCTGCTTTAGCTTTTATGCAAGAATGAGCAACTGTGACTGTAGGAGCTGTGTGTGCTAATGACGGCTAATGAAATGAAGGTGTTTTAGCTAGCTGAGAATGTTAGCTTAGTGAGCAAAAATTGCGTTGATGTAATCTCTGTATAAGTAAAGCGTCTGAATAATCTGCCTCATGAGCTTGATGTCTTATTAGAATCCTCTCTACTGAGGCAGCTGATCAGGTAGGAATCAGGCAGCAAGGCAGCTCACTAGGTTTTTACACAGACCCTTAAGTCAAGGTTAGGGCTCTTTGCAGGTCACTAGGGTTCCTCCATCCTAAACATGGTTATCTACACTGATCAGCCATAACATTAAAACCACCTCCTTGTTTCTACAATCACTGTCCATTTTATCAGCTCCACTTACCATATAGAAGCACTTTGTAGTTCTACAATTACTGACTGTAGTCCATCTGTTTCTTTACATACTTTTTAACCTGCTTTCATGCTGTTCCACCACAGGACCACCACAGAGCAGGTATTATTTAGGTGGTGGATCATTCTCAGCACTGCAGTGACACTGACATGGTGGTGGTGTGTTAGTTTGTGTTGTGCTGGTATGAGTGGATCAGACACAGCAGCGCTGCTGGAGTTTTTAAATACCGTGTCCACTCACTGTCCACTCTATTAGACACTCCTACCTAGTTGATCCACCTTGTAGATGTAAAGTCATAGACGATCGCACATCTATTGCTGCTGTTTGAGTCGGTCATCTTCTAGACCTTCGTCAGTGGTCACAGGACACTGCCCACGGGGCGCTGTTGGCTGGATAGTGTTGGTTGGTGGACTATTCTCAATCCAGGAGTGAAAGTGAGGTGTTTAAAAACTCCAAAAACACCACCTAAATAATACCTGCTCTGTGGTGGTCCTGTGGGGGTCCTGACCATTGAAGAACAGCATGAAAGGGGGCTAACAAAGCATGCAGAGAAACAGATGGACTACAGTCAGTAATTGTAGAACTACAAAGTGCTCCTATATGGTAAGTGGAGCTGATAAAATGGACAGTGAGTGTAGAAACAAGGAGGTGGTTTTAATGTTATGGCTGATCAGTGTATATCTGTAAGTAAACAGTGTGGCTCAATAGTTGGAAGACGTCCACATACTTTTGGCCATATAGTGTCCAAAGCCACAGTATATGCAGCAAAGAAAAGAAAAACATGTTAAATATGGTCCTGGTATTTTTTCGTTTCATTTTTATTGTTGCTCCACAGAAGAAATCAGCACAGAGACAATCAAAGCCTCGTATTTTCAACCAAACGTTCCATCAATTTCAGAAATTGACTTAATAATTTTCTATCATGTACCGATATGTCGGACACCGACCGTTCCCGAGAAATATTGCGGAGGAATTCTGTCACAGGACGCTTTTCAGGCGACAGTAAAATGATAGGTATTTTAATAAATGCCACTTTGAGAACTGAAAGACATTAAATGGACATTACTGGAATCTCTGAGGTCCTGCTCTGGCATTTATCATGCTCAGACTCCGGGGGGTTTGTTTCACCTTGGCAGACATTATGAAAGAACTTGTATGAAAATGTATTTAACCCCTGATGAACCGGCTTATAATTATACGGCGACTGGATTCACAAGTCGGACGGCACTGACCTTGAGAACAACTTTTTTGTTTATAATAAACGGGCTGTAAAAATAGCACGTCTGTAAATAGAACCATTAAGCTACCACTGCTCAGTGCTTAAGGTCCTGGGCTAGTAATCAGAAGGTTGCTGGTACTGTTGAGCCCCTGAACGAGGCCCTTAACCTTCAATTGCTTCAAAACATGGTTATCTACACTGATCAGTCATAACATTAAAACCACCTCCTTGTTTTTACACTCACTGTCCATTTTATCAGCTCCACTTATCATATTGAAGCACTTTGTAGTTCTACAATTACTGACTGTAGTCCATCTGTTTCTCTGCATGCTTTGTTAGCCCCTGTTCATGCTGTTCTTCAAAGGTCAGGACCCCCACAGGACCACCACAGAGCAGGTATTATTTAGGTGGTGGATCATTCTCAGCACTGCAGTGACACTGACATGGTGGTGGTGTGTTAGTGTGTGTTGTGCTGGTATGAGTGGATCAGACACAGCAGCGCTGATGAAGTTTCTAAACACCTCACTGTCACTGCTGGACTGAGAATAGTCCACCAACCGAAAACATCCAGCCAACAGCGCCCCGTGGGCAGCGACCTGTGACCACTGATGAAGGTCTAGAAGATGACCGACTCAAACAGCAGCAATAGATGAGCGATCGTCTCTGACTTTACATCTACAAGGTGGACCAACTAGTTAGGAGTGTCTAATAGAGTGGACAGTGAGTGGACACTGTATTTAAAAACTCCAGCAGCGCTGCTGTATCTGATCCACTCATACCAGCACAACACACACTAACACACCACCACCATGTCAGTGTCACTGCAGTGCTGAGAATGATCCACCACCCAAATAATACCTGCTCTGTGGTGGTCCTGTGGGGGTCCTGACCATTGAAGGACAGGGTGAATGCAGGTTAAAAAAGTATGTAGAGAAACAGATGGACTACAGTCAGTAATTGTAGAACTACAAAGTGCTTCTATATGGTAAGTGGAGCAGATAAAATGGACAGTGAGTGTAGAAACAAGGAGGTGGTTTTAATGTTATGCCTGATCGGTGTATATTTCACAGTTAGATTGGAATCTGTGACCATTAATGAAGAGAACTTGGCTGATTATTTCAACATTAATTTCAATCTAAATTTTATTTTGTTGATGAGCAAAAACTTGGAGATGCTCAGACCTGCCACTGCAACTCCATGACAATGCAGGACTCAGACCAAACCCTACAAAAAAAGGCGAGGACTAATAACCCCTCCCGGGACAGTGATTGGTTAGAGGAGGAACTAAAAGTAGGATTCCCAGCTCTACTGACTAAGGGCTCCAGACAAAAGCCAAGCAGAAGGCAGGAACTGAAGCACACCAAAGAGGATCCCCCAAAGAATAAGTCCACCGCCTGTAGGGTGTAGCTACAGACTGTGTCCCATATTAGACATTTGTGCATTTGTGCTTCATTTCTGGCCCAATTTTAAGGCGTTTTCTGTGTTTCAGGCTGGAAGACACTTTTCTTTTAGCTTTTCAAACATGTCAATCATTCTTTTCTGCAAAGTCAAGTAACAACAGCCCATAAAAACACGGAATTTTCTGCCGTCATTCATTTGGTTGAACAGAATTCATGGTGAATGACAGCTATCAGATTCACATCATCGATTATTCTGGTAAATTTCGCTTTCTTGTACGACTCAAGACGGTTAGAAGTAATGCTGTCGGTAAGCTGTCAGTGTAACATCATAAGTATTATGATTCATTTTCATTTATATTTCAATAACTTGATTATATCAGGGACTGATGAATGGCGATTCTTGATGCAGTGCCGTCTGAGGGACAGGAAATCACGGGAGTTCAGCTTAAGCTTGCACCATAAAATTCCTTCTGAATCGTTTACTGATATCATGCACTGTAGAGAGAAATATGCAAATCATGTCCATTATTTTGTGCATGAGGTGTAAGGAGGTTTGCGTGAGGTGTAAGAATTAAGATGATTGTGGTGCAGTTCATTGTTTATTGTTCTTTGGGTAACTGTTGCTGCTGCTGCTTTCAGATCATCCTGCAACTTATTTCTGAGTGATTGCAGCATTAAAATCTACAAATTGATTATTGTAATTTAACATTTACTTATAAACAGGTTATCGATCAGTTCATGACATTTCATGCCTGGTAGATCTGTCCCGGTCTCACCTATCTTGGGTTAGCGTGGTAGACTGCTGGGCCACATGAATGCCATCAGTGGTTTTAAGCCATTAAAATGTGGCATGAAGGTCACATCTGTGTATCGCCAGCTGTTTACGTGCCTTCTCTGGTTCAGGTTTGGAACGTGTGAGCACAGAGGCTATTATCGTAGACAAATGGTGGGTAAAATTGATAGTGCTTCTCTCTCTCCCTTCCAGTGGCGGTGTCGTACCTTTATTCTTCTCCGATCACACCACCTCTTGCTTTATTTATCCCAGACTCAGGCTCTTCACACCTTCTGCACTTTATTCCTTCACATGCTGAGCAATTTAGCATCTGGAGCTCCGGACGGCGGCTCCCGGTGAAGACCTCGGTGCTGTACCGGCGCAGATTTATCCACTTTACGACAGCGTTTCTGACAGGCTGTCGATCTGAGCTGCTTCAGTGGTTAAACCTGCGGAGAGTTTTTACACCGTCCGATTTCTTTAGAGGAATTTTGAAGGTAAAAATGGTGATTCAGGTTTAGGCTTGAGTGCAGGTCATTCACTCGTGTTGCCAGGTATTGTTTTTTTACATCTGATCAGAGGATTTGCAAAACCCTTGACTCCAGTGACACCAGCAAAAGTGAAAGCACACCAGCAAAAGTGCATTTAACATAAAATAACAAAGGTCTTTAATGGTCTGCTTAACCATTTAGTTGAGTGTTTGAGTTCTTTACATCAGCCCAGTTTCTCTGTGCCAGCTGGAGCTCCCTCAGTATTTACCCTGCTACATGTTTCTGTAAAATCTCTTGCTCAAAGGGTGAAGTGTTTTAAAAAGGTTGTTCCAGGGGTGCAAAGTGTCCTAACAAAGCCATGAGTGTTTCTTTGTGCTCTTAATTAAGCGTACACACTGAGTTTAGAAATGGGGGGCCGTGGTGGTTCCTCGTCTCGTTTGGAACGGTTAAATCGGAGCGAGGTACCTGGGTATATTATTCAGGTTCAGATTGATCTGAGAGAGGAGGGGAGGGTGAATCATGATGAATTTACAGAGTATCAGAGTCTCTGAACCTCCCCTACATTAGAGCTGACACGTCTACCTGTCAATTCTGTCTGGGGTTACATAACTGAACCAGCTCTTATGTGATCAATGTGCATTATATTGATTTTTACCCCTGACATCATGACACAGCCAGTTCACAAGGGGGCGGTTACTCACGCAGGTCATGTGATGAGAGGTTATGCCAGGTCATGTGATGAGAGGTTAGGTTAGGTCATGTGATGAGAGGTTATGCCAGGTCATGTGATGAAAGGTTATGCCAGGTCATGTGATGATAAGTTAGGTTAGGTCATGTGATGAAAGGTTATGCCAGGTCATGTGATGATAAGTTAGGTTAGGTTATGTGATGAGAGGTTAGGTTAGGTCATGTGATGAGAGGTTAGGTTAGGTCATGTGATGAGAGGTTAGGTTAGGTCATGTGATGAGAGGTTATGCCAGGTCATGTGATGAGTGGTTATGCCAGGTCATGTGATGAAAGTTTATGCCAGGTCATGTGATAAGTTAGGTTAGGTCATGTGATGAGATAGGTTAGGTTAGGTCATGTGATGAGAGGTTATGCCAGGTCATGTGATGAGAGGTTATGTCAGGTCATGTGATAATAAGTTAGGTTAGGTCAGGTCATGTGATGAGATAGGTTAGGTTAGGTCATGTGATGAGAGGTTATGCCAGGTCATGTGATGAGAGGTTATGCCAGGTCATGTGATGAGAGGTTAGGCAGGTCATGTGATGAGAGGTTATGTCAGGTCATGTGATAATAAGTTAGGTTAGGTTAGTTCGTTGCAGCAGTTATAAGGAATCCCCTTCGGCAACCCCACTCTCGGACGAGCCAGTGGTCCGTATTGGCGCCCGGCCTGATGGTAGCAGAGCTGAGATTCATGAATTCAGATAAATTCAGACCAGATTTAGCATCACAATTCTCTGTAGTCTTGCCTTTCTAATTTACACCCACACACACATTTTATAAATTCTTTATTTCATTTTACTAACATTATACTAAGAGAAATGACAGACAGGACACAGTCACCTCCTTAGTTAATTATAAAGGTTGAATTATTTTCCCGTTACATTTACATCTCTGACACATGTGAAGTCTTAGGGTTCTTATGTTTTTTACTGGACGATACAGACCTCCCACTCAGAGCTGTAACGAGCACAGAGGAACACGCCGACCTTCCGCTAACCTCACCGAGCGCTAGAACGTTTAACATGCTCATCATATCATGCTGTCCCACCGTGACACCCCTACTGCCAAATCAGTGTTTATCTCGGTGCCATTTTTAACCATGCAGCTCTTTTACACAGGTTTGGCTTTTTGAAGCTCTTATCTGAGTCTGAGCCAGGTTCTCCTCGACTAACTGCGATTTAAGATGCGATTAAAGAAAACATGCGGCACCCGACCCAGAGACAGCTCGATTAGTTTCTGCTCTGTCAAACAGGCCAACAGCAGGAAGCTGAACTCCCAGAATTCACCTCCTTACTCTTATTCACATAGATAGACAGACAGACAGACAGACAGACAGACAGACAGACAGACAGACAGATAGATAGATAGATAGATAGATAGATAGATAGACTCTGAGACAGACAGACAGATAGACTTATAGATAGAGAGACAGACAGATAGATAGATAGACAAGACAGACTCTGAGACAGACAGACAGATAGACTTATAGATAGACAGACATACACATAAATAGACACATAGACAGACTGACAGATAGATAGACAGACTGACAGATAGATAGACAGACAGACTGACATAGATAGATAGATAGATAGATAGATAGATAGATAGATAGATAGATAGATAGACACAGACAGACAGACTTATAGATAGAGAGGCAGACAGACAGACTGATAGACAGATAGATAGATAAACACAGAAAAACAGACAAACAGACTGATGGATAGATAGACAGACACACATAGACAGACAGACAGATATATAAACAGACAGACTGATAGACAGACAGACAGACAGATACGTAGACAGACAGACTGATAGACAGACAGACAGATAATCCATCAGCAGGAAGCTGAACTCCTCGAACAACATCCTTACTCTTATTCACCTCCGTGTCAGGACGCCGCTCCCGTACGTTTAGTGCCGCGTGCACGGCTCCACCGAACCCCAGGTGCCGTTGTCACTTCTGATCAGTCGGCGTCGCTCGGTGATTAAATGTCAGGGGTCACCTAGCTGCACATTTCCCGCTGTGTGACTCGTCCACCTGCTAAGACGTATCAGGCTTCAGCGCCACGAGGGCTAAAACTCAAACCAGGAAATGATGATTCAGGACAGACGTGCATTTCACCATCGAGCATCGATCAGACATCAGTCTCACAGTGAGCTGTCGGGTCCTACCGGGTGCTTTGTTTCTGTTAAAGAGACGTCTGCGTCTCACGCTGTCCCATTCTGTCTTCAGCTCAATGGCAATGAGGGAATAAATCGTCATGAGGAAAAGGGACGGACCAGGATTGTGAGGGGTCACAGTGTCAGGGTTTTGTTTGTAAATACATTTTAAGCAATTGAGACTTAAGGGTCTCGCTCAGGGGCCCAACAGTGGTTGATAGTTAGTGGACGGGCTTGACTCAGCAACTTTCTATTACTAGACTAGTACAGCTGAGCCGACACCGTCCCCAAATTTATTCTAACTTTAAGGATTTGTTGTGAATAACACCGACATGATCAGGTATCTGAAATAAAAATGCAGGATGTGAGTGATTTTTCTCTGAAAACCGTGTGAAGATGATCGACTGTTTTATTGAAAAATCAAAACAGAACGCCATCAAAAACAGGAAGTGAACCAGCCGTAACCTTTCCTGTGATTTGTTTGGAATCAAAGTCAGTGTGAACGCTGATGAAGAAAAGAAAAGAGGATTAAAGTAAAGATTGTAGGAGCCTGATTTAAATGTTAATTTATTTGGCTGATGTGTGAGAAGTTAGATAGATGGACGGACGGACGGACGGACGGATAGACAGACAGACGGACAGATAGATAGGTAGGTAGGTAGGTACTTAGGTAGATAGATAGATAGATAGATGATATATATATATATATATATATATATATATATATATATTACTGTAGATTAGATTAGATAGATAGATGGAATATATATATAGCGACCTTGAGCTTGGTGAAAGGCGCTATATAAGTTGAACTTATTATATATATATATACAGTGTATCACAAAAGTGAGTACACCCCTCACATTTCTGCAGATATTTAAGTATATCTTTTCATGGGACAACACTGACAAAATGACACTTTGACACAATGAAAAGTAGTCTGTGTGCAGCTTATATAACAGTGTAAATTTATTCTTCCCTCAAAATAACTCAATATACAGCCATTAATGTCTGAACCACCGGCAACAAAAGTGAGTACTCCCCTAAGAGACTACACCCCTAAATGTCCAAATTGAGCACTGCTTGTCATTTTCCCTCCAAAATGTCATGTGATTTGTTAGTGTTTCTAGGTCTCAGGTGTGCATAGGGAGCAGGTGTGTTCAATTTAGTAGTACAGCTCTCACACTCTCTCATACTGATCACTGAAAGTTCCAACATGGCACCTCATGGCAAAGAACTCTCTGAGGATCTTAAAAGACGAATTGTTGCGCTACATGAAGATGGCCAAGGCTACAAGAAGATTGCCAACACCCTGAAACTGAGCTGCAGCACAGTGGCCAAGATCATCCAGCGTTTTAAAAGAGCAGGGTCCACTCAGAAAAGACCTTGCGTTGGTCGTCCAAAGAAGCTGAGTGCACGTGCTCAGCGTCACATCCAACTGCTGTCTTTGAAAGATAGGCGCAGGAGTGCTGTCAGCATTGCTGCAGAGATTGAAAAGGTGGGGGGTCAGCCTGACAGTGCTCAGACCATACGCCGCACACTACATCAAATTGGTCTGCATGGCTGTCACCCCAGAAGGAAGCCTCTTCTGAAGTCTCTACACAAGAAAGCCCGCAAACAGTTTGCTGAAGACATGTCAACAAAGGACATGGATTACTGGAACCATGTCCTATGGTCTGATGAGACCAAGATTAATTTGTTTGGTTCAGATGGTCTCAAGCATGTGTTGCGGCAATCAGGTGAGGAGTACAAAGATAAGTGTGTCATGCCTACAGTCAAGCATGGTGGTGGGAATGCCATAGTCTGGGGCTGCATGAGTGCAGCAGGTGTTGGGGAGTTACATTTCATTGAGGGACACATGAACTCCAATATGTACTGTGAAATACTGAAGCAGAGCATGATCCCCTCCCTGCGGAAACTGGGTCACAGGGCAGTGTTCCAGCATGATAATGACCCCAAACACACCTCTAAGACGACCACTGCTTTATTGAAGAGGCTGAGGGTAAAGGTGATGGACTGGCCAAGCATGTCTCCAGACCTAAACCCAATAGAACATCTTTGGGGCATCCTCAAGCGGAAGGTGGAGGAGCGCAAAGTCTCGAATATCCGCCAGCTCCGTGATGTCGTCATGGAGGAGTGGAAAAGCATTCCAGTGGCAACCTGTGAAGCTCTGGTAAACTCCATGCCCAGGAGAGTTAAGGCAGTTCTGGGAAATAATGGTGGCCACACAAAATATTGACACTTCAGGAACTTTCACTAAAGGGTGTACTCACTTTTGTTGCCGGTGGTTTAGACATTAATGGCTGTATATTGAGTTATTTTGAGGGAAGAATAAATTTACACTGTTATATAAGCTGCACACAGACTACTTTTCATTGTGTCAAAGTGTCATTTTGTCAGTGTTGTCCCATGAAAAGATATACTTAAATATCTGCAGAAATGTGAGGGGTGTACTCACTTTTGTGATACACTGTATATATATATAGGTAGGTATTTAGATAGATGATATATATTTATTTAGAGAGAGAGAGAGAGCGAGATAAATAGATGATATATAGAGATAGACAGACAGACAGACAGACAGACAGACAGACAGACAGACAGATAGATAGATAGGTATATAGTAATATACATATTTAATCAGTTAGGAAATTAAAATATATATTGTTATATGCCAGTCCACAATAGCTAACCATACAAGTCCTATTTAAATTGCATTTAATGCTTTATAATGTGCGTCACATTTCCATTAGTAGACAGGTCTGGACTGCAGGCGGGCCGGTGTAGCACCCAGGTTCTAATTATTTAGCCATGCTTAGATTGATGATGCAGAGTGAGTCTTAATGTGATTTTAATGCCAAAAAAAGCCCATGTGGATTTAGCCTTACTGCGGTGTTCAATATGCAGCTTCTTCTGCCAAGTTTAATCAGAGCGACTTGGTCTTTTGGCTTTTTAGGATAAGAAATAATATATAAAATTATTAATATTAATAATTATTTATATTTTTTATTTATTATTGTTTAATTATTGATAATTAATTAATTATTTATAATAAATAAATAAAAGTATTTATTTATTTATTTAATTTTGGCTTTAATTATAAGCTGAAACGTTTTAAGAATAAGAAATAGTAAATAAAATTATTAATATTAATATTAAAATATTTATATTTATTTATGTATTATTGTTTAATTATTGATAATTTAATTATTATTAACAATAAATAAATTAAAGTATTTATTTATTTATTTTGGCTTTAATTTTAAGCTAAAACGTTTTTAGAATATTAAATAATACATATAATTATTTATATTAATATTTATTTATTTATTTATTTATTATTGTTTAATTATTGATAATTATTTATATATTTAATAAAAGTATTTATTTATTTATTCATTTATTTTATTTTTTTTATTTTATTATTATTATTATTATTATTGGCCAGTGGCTTTATTTTAAAAGGCTCAAACCCACCACAACATTTAATTAGCTTTTTTATTCCTAGTAGATACTGGTAGCACAGTGGTTACAATACCGGATGCTGCTGGTTCATAACTCCACTACAGACTGGTTGCCATTGTTGGGCCCTTGTGTAAGACCCTTATCCTTTATTACTTGAATGGTATTTAGTTAAAATTTGGACTTTCTTTAAATAAAAACCTCAGTTACCTGCTGTAAATGTATTCTAAAATCATTAGATCAATATTCTGAGTGTGTGCTGAGGTCTCACTCAGATTTTGGACGTGATTCTGGATCTGTACTCATCTCGCTGCTTTTGATGTCGCCCCAGATCCCCTCCACTCTTCTACGCCCCTGTCGATCATCTACATCAGACGGTCTAGTAACAGTCTGGATGAAACCTCTCCCAGCTCCCTTTTTTTTAAATCGTATCAAAGGCTGAGTTCCATTCTGCTGACCCTCTCCAAACGAGCGTCACTCACAGAGGACAGCGGTGCTTATTTCACATCAGCACTCTGACTCGCTGCCGTCGGCCGAGCTAATGGAAGCGCTGTCGGCCCGAGCGGGTTCGGCGTTCCTCACCGAGCTCGTAATGGATGGAAACTGGAGCCGGCGGTTTACATGAGGACGAGCCTGCAGATTTTTGGCTTTGTTTAGTTTCTGTTTCTTAATACTCGGTGGCCAGATGAGTAACGAGAATCATTAATGGAGCTTTAGCGTGTTGGCAGAATGTTCTGCTAGCCTGGTTTAAAACCCCAACGTCCCATAAATGCACATTTCTCTATTTTCTATTTAGATGAATTCAAGATCATTTAAACTGGTGAAGGTGAAGGTGCTTGAATGATCATTGTCCACTTACATTAACACAGACGTCCTAAACGTCCGATTCAGTCAGTATGTACACTGATCAGCCATTACATTAAAACCACCCTGTTTCTACTGTACACTCACTGTCCATTTTATCAGCTCCACTTACCATATAGAAGCACTTTGTAGTTCTACAATTACTGACTGTAATCCATCTGTTTCTCTACGTACTTTTTAACCTTATTTAGGTGGTGGATCATTCTCAGCACTGCAGTGACACTGACATGGTGGTGGTGTGTTAGTGTATGTTGTGCTGTTATGAGTGGATCAGCACTGATGGAGTTTTTAAATACCGTGTCCACTCACTGTCCACTCTATTAGACACTCCTACCTAGTTGTTTCACCTTGTAGATGTAAAGTCAGAGACGATCGCTCATCTATTGCTGCTGTTTGAGTCGGTCATCTTCTAGACTTTCATCAGTGGTCACAGGACGTTGCCCACGAGGCGCTGTTGGCTGGATATTTTTGGTTGGTGGACTATTCTCAGTCCAGCAGTGACAGTGAGGTGTTTAAAAACTCCAGCAGCGCTGCTGTGTCTGATCCACTCATACCAGCACAACACACACTAACACACCACCACCATGTCAGTGTCACTGCAGTGCTGAGAATGATCCACCACCTAAATAATACCTGCTCTGTGGTGGTCCTGTGAGGGTCCTGACCATTGAAGAACAGGGTAAAAGGGGACTAACAAAGCATGCAGAGAAACAGATGGACTACAGTCAGTAATTGTAGAACTACAAAGTTCTTCTATATGGTAAGTGGAGCTGATAACATGGACAGTGAGAGTAGAAACAAGATCATTAACAGTAAAGAAGCTAAATGCTTGTTTTCTCTCTGCAGTTGTGAGAAGTCGTGTTTAATAACCGTTTGGTGTAAACACAGTGCAAATCAGCACCAAGCCGAGCAGCTAGCATAAATTATGAGCCGTGTTTTGGTTATAAAAGCCGACTGACACGTGGGATTACATGTTTTTAATAAGCCTGAACATAAAATCAAGCTTCATCCTCATCAAACGGGAGTTAAACTGAATGTGGCGTCAATCGTAAGGAAAGGAAAGTCAGATATACGGAGGCTCGAGTGGTGATCTTATCTTACATATTTATCCGTCTTCCTTCTTGAAGATCTGATGAGATCAAAGTGATATTTATTGGCCTGGCTGCCGGTATGTCTATAATCAATATGTATTGTTTCAATCACGTCTGGTTTAAAAGAAATAGAATGGCGGTGTTTGACTGGGAGCGATGCTGGTGAGGAGTTAATGCGCTCATTTAAAGGTTAGATGGGGACGGTAGCACAGACGTCCATTAGTCATGTTTTATATTGCATATTTATATTAGCTTTTCACTTCTGGCTTCTTTTAATACTACAGTCAGTACAATGCTGGTGCCATTGGTGCCTTCGACCAGACAGTAGGAGTCACGGGGTCTGTCTTGCTGTCTACCTGATCAGCTGCCTCAGTAGAGAGGACATCCAACTCATAAGGCAGATTATTTAGACACACTACTTACGTCACTGCAATTTTAGCTTACTAAGCTAACACAGTTAGCCTCAGGACATTCAAACCAATGTGCTGAGCTGGCACAATCCGCTATCACGCCAGCTAACGTCTCCCACCGTGTACCGAAAACAGTTAAACTCTCCCTGTTGCCCCAATTTACAAATAAATGACACTTGTATAATTACACCTTTATACAAATTAAACATCAGTGAGAATTTATTTACATTTATAAGGAACTCTGTTGGTTGCTCCGCATTTATTCGTTGGCATGTTTGTAGTTTTTTGTGAGAAAAGTCGTGCCGCACTGAATGCTGGGATTGCCTTCAGCGCTGAGGAGGCGTCGGACGCTCCCTTGTTATTCAGTCAGATCATCACTCAGAATTAAGGCGCCTCAGTAGGAGCATCTTAAGGAATCTAAGAATTTAGACACGCCCTCTTCTCGGGGGTGTAGGATGATGTAAAATGCGTTCATGTAGAGAGATCAGTAGGTCAGACAGTCACACTGTTTCTGTGACAAAAGGGTCATTTTTAATTTAGTCCTCCCTTTCCGCACATTAGCGTGTTTGTAGCGCGCCTGACCAGGATGGTGGCACCAACGAGACTCTAAAATTTGACTCTGAGACCAAGCGGTGGCACACGGATGTAACCCAAGCTCCCTTCGATTTCAGACGTCACTAATATTGTAGACAGTTCTTCTGTGTCCATGCTGTCCTCATGTTTCTGCATGATTACCACAAAACAAAAATCTTCAAGGAAGAACGTAACTCGCCTCCCTATTTTGAATCATTTTGAGAACCACGTATGACTCAGTTCTGCTTCATTTATAGAAATGACAGGAGCTCAGGTGACCCTGACCTTCTCTCACCATGAATCAGTCCGGCTTCTTCATACCAGCTGGAATTTAGATGGTTTGCTCGGCGTTTTCTGATTCATACAAACCTTGATACAGCAAAAATGGGATCAGATTGATTTTCTGCTAAGCAGTAAAACCTAGAGAGGCTGAGCAGAACAGTGTGACGCTGATGAACCATCCTGGATTCAGCTGTAATAAAAATGTCTTATTATTACATAGATTTTATGGACAGCGATTAGAACAGACTTTGTTGTCTACAAAACTCCTTCATAGTTTTTCTTGTAGGTTTCAGGAGTCAAATATAATAATGTTATTTTACTTTGTGTGATCATTCATTCATTCATTGTCTGTTTTACCACCGCTTTATCCTGGTCAGGGTCGTGATAGGTACAGTTCACTAGCCGAAAGGTAATGACCTGGTGGCCTGGACAGGTCGCCTTCCCATCACACAGGCAAACACACACACACACACCTTGAAAATTTTAGTAGTTCCAATTAACCAGACTGCACGTCTTTGTACTGTGGGAGGAAACCCACACAGACGGGGAGAACATGCAAACTCCACAAAGAGAGAACCCGGACCGCTCCGCCTGGGAATCTAACCCAGGACGTTCTTGTTGTTACTTATCAACAGTTGTAGCCTAGTGGTTAAAGTACTGGACTAGTAATCAGAAGGTTGCTGGTTCAAACCCCACCACTGCCAGGGGGCGGCATGGTGGCTAAGTGGGTAGCACTGTCGCCTCACATTAAGAAGGTCCTGGGTTCGATCCCCAGGCGGGGCGGTCTTCCCGTGTCTGTGTGGGTTTACTCCGGGAGCTCCGGTTTCCTCCCACAGTTCAAAGACGTGTAAGTGAGGTGAACTGGAGATACAAAATTGTCCATGACTGTGTTTGATATAACCTTGTGAACTGATGAATGTTGTGTAATGAGTAACTACCGTTCCTGTCATTAATGTGACCAAAGTGTAAATCATGACGTTAAAATCCTAATAAATAATAATACAGTAGTGTGTGATTTGGGACACGCTCACTTTAAATGGCGCTGTGACTTTGAGCTCGGATTGGCTCATACAATTAAAAGTAAAAGAATTAAACTTTCTATTCTAGCTTCTCTCTTTAGTCCTGACCCTCAGATGGCCTTGTTCCTGTCCAGCTCAGCTTCTCCGAGCTTTGATGGGGGTTTCAGGATCAAAGCCCACTGTGGGGCGTGAGCACACAGATCAGTGAAGTCCACTACAGCGGGATTAAAAAGAGCTCACGCAGCAGGTATTAATAATGAGTCGAACGCACTGTTCTAATGACTGAGGGTCTGAGAGGGAGTAAGAACTGAGTTTTGCTGTCTAAGAGAAACAGGAATCTAAGAATTTAGACATGCCTTCTTCTCGGGAACGTGTACGATGACTTAAAATGAGTCTATGTAGAAGGATCGTTAGGTTTTCGGACAGGGTCTTCTGTTCTTCCACTGACAAATGCACTGTTATAATGACTGAGGGTCTGAGGGGAAGCAAAGACAGTGTTTTGCTCTCTAAAAAAACAGGTATCTAAGAATAAATTTTTAAAATGCATTTTCTCCCCTTTTTCTCCCTCTTTAGCGCGTCCAGTTGCCCAATTGCGTCATTCTTCCTCTCTGCCTATGCCGATCCCTGCTCTGACCGAGGAGATCAAAGCTAACCCACGCCCCCTCCGACACGTGGGCAGCATGCCGTATGCATCTTATCACTCACACATTGACGAGTGTTGTGCCACCTAGCGTTGTGTACGGAGAGACACACCCTGTGAGCACTCTTACCTCATCTCTGTATAGGTGCCTCTAATCAGCCAGCAGAGGTCGTAATTGCACCAATCTGACAAAGAGAGACACCATCCGGCTTAGTCCCGCCCACCTGAACAACCGGCCAATCGTGGTTCATGTAGCCACTCGGCCTCAGCCGGCAAGGCAGAGCTGAGATTCGATACGATGTATTCGAGATCCCAGTTCTGGTTGCAGCGTGTGTTTTTACCGCTGCGCCACCTGAGCGGCCGTATCTAAGAATTTAGACATGCCTTCTTCTCGGGAGTGTGTTTGATGACTATATAGAGAGATCACAAGGTTTTCGCACAGACCCAAGGTCTTCTGTTCTCCCACTGATGACACGATGGCCGGCTGACCACTGCGGGTGACTCCTCCACCCTTCACCACCCCCAGGTTCCTGATGAGATGTTTGGACAGGACCCGTCACGAGCCGATATCTGATATTTTTACGTCCGAACAAGTGCGAGTCACGAGTGTCCGTGGCGATGCCTGGAATATTTCAGTAAAAACGGATTGTTTAACACATCAATCTGACAAGGAGCGAATGAGCAGGACGATACGACTCCATTTCAGATCCTCACACCTGACAGCTTCCTCACGGCGGTGACAGCTCTGATATTATTTCTTTCATGTACACCGAAGAGAAGCAGCCATTCAACCACTTCTCTTTTTTTATTTTTACACTTTTTTACACTTTCAGTGTCATTTATCCACTTCACAATGTGGCGTGTCAGCAGCCGTAAGTCAGAAAAGTTCTGGCAGTGTCAAAAATTTTGAAACCAAGTCTCAGAGCGCGTTGCTGCTGCAGGGCTCATCTCAAATCGACAGGTTTTGTTAAGCGACCCACATTTTGTCCAGGATTTTTATAGCGACTCAGGCAACACAAACAAAGCATTAAAATTAGGGCTGTCACACGATTCAAATATTTTTAGATTAATCGCGATTGCTGCTCAGGTGGCGCAGCGATTAAAACACACGCTGGAACCAGAGCTGGGTTCTCGAATACATCGTGTCGAATCTCAGCTCTGCCTGCCGTCTAGGCTGAGTGACCACATGAACAACAATTGGCCTGTTGTTTAGATATGGGTGAGACTAAGCCGGATGGGGTCTCTTTCCCATGACTGGTGCATTTAAGACCTCTGCTGGCTGATTGGTGGTGCCTGCACAGAGATGAGAAAAGAGTGCTCTCAGGGTGTGTCTCTCCGTACACAACGCTGAGCTGCACTGCACTCATCAAAGTGTAGGTGATAAGATGCATACAGCTGGTGCCGCTCAGGTGGCGCAGCGGTAAAAGTACACTAGCTCACCAGAGTTGGGTTTCTAGATACATCGTATCGAAACTCAGCTCTGCCTTTCCGACGGGGCGGCAGTATGGGCGGCAGTATGAACAACGTTTGGCTGTTGTTCAGGGGCTTAGGGGTAGAAGTCGGAGCATAAGGTCTTCATAACTGGTACAACTGCGGCCCCTGCTGGTTGACTGACGGCGCCTGCACAGGGCTGAGGAATAACATTTAAGGGGGTGTGACCCTCCGTGCGCAGTGTCTCTCGGTGTATGAACTCGGCTCGTGCAGGTGAAAAATGCAAGCTGTACTGATTGCGTGCCGGAGGGGGCGCAAGTCAGTTGAGTGGCGTCCTCAGTCAGCGGCAAGGGGTCGAATCAGTATAGAGGACACAATCAGGGTAATTGGACATGACTAGAATAGGGATAAAAAATTGGGGGGAAAAAAAGATGCATACAGCTTCTGCCCACGTGTCAGAGTGGGCATGGGTTAGCTTTGTTCTCCTCAATCAGAGCGGGGATCGGCATTGGTGGAGAGGAAGCATGACGCAATCAGGCAATTGGACGGGATAAAAAGGAAGAAAATGCATAAATTAAATATATATATATATATATATACAGTGTATCACAAAAGTGAGTACACCCCTCACATTTCTGCAGATATTTAAGTATATCTTTTCATGGGACAACACTGACAAAATGACACTTTGACACAATGAAAAGTAGTCTGTGTGCAGCTTATATAACAGTGTAAATTTATTCTTCCCTCAAAATAGCTCAATATACAGCCATTAATGTCTAAACCACCGGCAACAAAAGTGAGTACACCCCTTAGTGAAAGTTCCTGAAGTGTCAATATTTTGTGTGGCCACCATTATTTCCCAGAACTGCCTTAACTCTCCTGCGCATGGAGTTTACCAGAGCTTCACAGGTTGCCACTGGAATGCTTTTCCACTCCTCCATGACGACATCACGGAGCTGGCGGATATTTGAGACTTTGCGCTCCTCCACCTTCCGCTTGAGGATGCCCCAAAGATGTTCTATTGGGTTTAGGTCTGGAGACATGCTTGGCCAGTCCATCACCTTTACCCTCAGCCTCTTCAATAAAGCAGTGGTCGTCTTAGAGGTGTGTTTGGGGTCATTATCATGCTGGAACACTGCCCTGCGACCCAGTTTCCGGAGGGAGGGGATCATGCTCTGCTTCAGTATTTCACAAGACATATTGGAGTTCATGTGTCCCTCAATGAAATGTAACTCCCCAACACCTGCTGCACTCATGCAGCCCCAGACCATGGCATTCCCACCACCATGCTTGACTGTAGGCATGACACACTTATCTTTGTACTCCTCACCTGATTGCCGCCACACATGCTTGAGACCATCTGAACCAAACAAATTAATCTTGGTCTCATCAGACCATAGGACATGGTTCCAGTAATCCATGTCCTTTGTTGACATGTCTTCAGCAAACTGTTTGCGGGCTTTCTTGTGTAGAGACTTCTGAAGAGGCTTCCTTCTACGGTGACAGCCATGCAGACCAATTTGATGTAGTGTGCGGCGTATGGTCTGAGCACTGACAGGCTGACCCCCCACCTTTTCAATCTCTGCAGCAATGCTGACAGCACTCCTGCGCCTATCTTTCAAAGACAGCAGTTGGATGTGACGCTGAGCACGTGCACTCAGCTCCTTTGGACGACCAACGCGAGGTCTGTTCTGAGTGGACCCTGCTCTTTTAAAACGCTGGATGATCTTGGCCACTGTGCTGCAGCTCAGTTTCAGGGTGTTGGCAATCTTCTTGTAGCCTTGGCCATCTTCATGTAGCGCAACAATTCGTCTTTTAAGATCCTCAGAGAGTTCTTTGCCATGAGGTGCCATGTTGGAACTTTCAGTGACCAGTATGAGAGAGTGTGAGAGCTGTACTACTAAATTGAACACACCTGCTCCCTATGCACACCTGAGACCTAGTAACACTAACAAATCACATGACATTTTGGAGGGAAAATGACAAGCAGTGCTCAATTTGGACATTTAGGGGTGTAGTCTCTTAGGGGTGTACTCACTTTTGTTGCCGGTGGTTTAGACATTAATGGCTGTATATTGAGTTATTTTGAGGGAAGAATAAATTTACACTGTTATATAAGCTGCACACAGACTACTTTTCATTGTGTCAAAGTGTCATTTTGTCAGTGTTGTCCCATGAAAAGATATACTTAAATATCTGCAGAAATGTGAGTGGTGTACTCACTTTTGTGATACACTGTATATACGTATATATATATATATAAAAATTCATAAATCGTGATTGATCGACTGCAAGAAAATGTTTAGAAAATGAAAAAAAAATTTGACCCTAAGTGCACATGATATTGCACGGCATGTCCTATAAAACCAAACATTACAGTTTCATCTATTTAGTTTTCCATCTAGTTGGCTTTAAACTACAAAAGAATTAGTTTGTTTATTAAATCTCAGTCATTATGGTTGTCGTTGCCGTCGGATTGCTTTGAGGATCACGTAATCAAATCACAGCGCTGACTCGGGACGTTTTCCGATCGGCCACCTGTAATCAACAGATGATTTGATCAGATTCGAGCTTCATTTACCGCCTCTCGGGGCGTCGTAGGTCCCTCAGAGCTCTCAGAGCGTCGTTATTGTGAGACGAGATCGTCGTTTAACAGTTACGGCCCGCAGTGTTAATCACGATGACTGGGAGAATATAAATGTGTGTGTTTAGCATACACGGTCCCGGTGGAAAGATCAGCCCACTGTGGAGGATTTATTCATATTAAGTGTAATGTGCTGCTCAGAGAGAACTCACTTCTGTACTGCGGGTGATATTTCATCTCTCATGCTGTAAACCTTTAGGGATGAGAGAATAAAACAGTCATTATGGATTTTTATGTATTTGTGTTTACGTACATTTGTAGGGAACGTTTACAAGTGGACAGTCTGTGGACTCGGTGGACCGAGCGGCTGTATGAGTGCAAATGTTTCAGTCATAAAACCAGTGGTTCCAACTAGGGCTGGCACCGATCCGACACTCTGTATCGGTATCGGTCCGATATTGGCCCAAATCACTGGATTGGATATCGGAAGGAAAAAATTTGTAATCCGATCTGATACTATGTAAATAACACTTAATGTAAATAATACTTAATGTAAATAACACTTAATGTAAATAAGGCCATTCAGAAATTAAAACACACTGATCTACTTAAACTTTTAGCATTTTGAAAAATCATCTACTACTGCCACATCTAAAAACGGCGTGTCTTTTAAAGTGTCTACAATTGGAAGATGTGGATGTCAATCAAATGCGATGGACCAATTAGAATTGATGCAGAGTTTGATTAAGGTTTTTAGTTAAAGTTCTGTCACGTTTTTAGATGATTAAACCCTGCTGGATTTTGACGAGGACGCCTGTGGCTAAACGGGAAACGGTGCAGTTTTATTTCATAACACTAATGGATTAATCGTTGAGGATGTGAGAGATCTCCAAGCCGGGACAATAGACGATAGATACATTTGTTTATTTTTTATTATTTAATTGTTTCATTTTTATTGTTTATAAATAATATCTCTTATTATTTATTTCATAATTTTTTTAGCTGCCTCTTCAAGTTGCAGACTTGAGAGTTGACAGATCTAGAATTTGATATCAAAACGATCATTTATTTGTTAAATACAGATAAAGTTGCACTTTATTAAATTTTATTTTAAATGTTCGTACGCTGCAGTTAAACAAGTTAAAAATGCTGCTAAATGTTCTGTGTGTAAAAGTGAAAATAAAAACAGCAGTTGTGTATAAGTGTGATGTTGTAGCTTCTGTATTTATTCCCTTAGAATATTTGTTACACAGTCTGAGCGTTGTTATTTAGATAGCTACTTTAACCATGGTGCATTGAGACGTATTATTACTGCTTAGAAATGATGGTATCGGATTGGTATCGGTATCGGCAGATACTCAATTTGCAGTATCGGTATCGGACATAAAAAAGTGGTATTGAGCCAGCCCTATTTCCAACTTTGGGGTGAGAGTTTAGGCAAAGTTTATAAACACGTGAAAACCTCGTGATCTCTACACTCCCGAGAAGAGGGCGTGTCTAAATTCTAAGATTGCTTAAAATGCTCCTACTGAGGCACCTTAATTCTGAGTGATAATCTGACTGAATAACGAGGGAGCGTCCGATGCTTCCTCAGCGCTTTTTGCTGGTTCATTTTCCTAAAATTTTCCTCCCAAACACAAAAGTGTAGAAGCAAAAAGCTCACTGACATTCACCAATACAGAAACAAGGAAAAACATCTAAGCACAGAGCTCAGTCCTTCTAACAAGGAGCACAAACATCACGTTCACATACACACACAGTCCAGCACCGGCACCGGTCGGAAATCACCGGCACCCGTTTACAGACTGAACCTGATTCAGTTAGTGACTCAGATTTACGTCAGGGTCCGGCGATTACGCTCCACATCTGAGCGCAGGGTTTAGATTTATCGATTTTGTTGACAGAATATGAGCTAAAAAGAGCAGTGCGAGCGTCCGAGGGTTCATAAACGTGCCCAGATGTCGAAGTATAAAGCAGCTAAAAACACGACTTGGGTAACTGAGTTTGGAAAACTAACAACCAATTCTGTGGACGCAGTGGGGGGTCAAAACACGGACGAGAATTTTGGTCCTTGGAACAGAACATGAAGTCTCGCACCGTCACTGGATGTTCTAGGTTTACATTCAACCGTTAAGGTAGCTGTGCTGTGTATTGTAGCTTCCATTTATTCTACAGATGCTATAGAAGGTTAGTAAGCGCATGTTAATTCCACCACTTGGGTGCCGGTACAGAGCGGAGCCTTAATACCCGTCTTCCTTGAGTTCTGGGTGAAGGCTCAAGACGAGCGAGACTTGTGACTCGAAGGTTGCGCAATACAGCCCGGGGTCCTATGAGTTCTCTAAGGTAGGGCTTTCCAAATTCGTTTAAGCGACCAACATTTTGTTCATGATTTTTAGGCCACACAACGCTGCAAAATGAAACACAAAACGAAATACACTTTGTTGTTTCATTATTTATTTCTTCTATCTGGTCCCACTGTGGTTCACAAGCTGTAATGTAAAGCCTCCACAAGGGGGCGATTGTGCACAAGTTCATTTTGTGTTCATGTACCAGTTAAAATGTGTTTATTTTTATGGATCGTGACCCACCCAAGGGTTTGAAAAGCCCTGCTCTAATGTAGCTTGGGGCTGGTCCATGTTTGGCTTTGTTTGTTTGTTTATTAGGATTTTAACGTCATGTTTTACACTTTGGTTACATTCATGACAAGGTTCATCAGTTCACAAGGTTATATCGAACACAGTCATGGACAATTTAGTATCTCCAATTCACCTTACTTGTACGCTTTTGGACTGTGGGAGGAAACCGGAGCACCTGGAGGAAACCCATGTGGACACGGGGAGAACATGCAAACTCCACACAGAAAGGACCCAGACCGCTGCACCTGGGGATCGAACCCAGGACCTTCTTGCTGTGAGGCGACAGTGCTACCCACTGAGACACCGCGCTGCCCGTTTGGCTTTGTAGGCAAACATCATAGTTTCAAATTGACCGCGGGCAGCTACAGGAAGTCGATTGTTTTCAGGTCACATCTTGTAACTCTTTGCTGGCTTCATCCGTATTCTCCTCATTATTAGTCTGAGAGCACGTTGTGAAGTGTGTGGTGCATCTAATTGAATTATTTTTATACTGTTTATGCTTTATACACGTTTCATATATTTATAGACGTGCCAGAAGACATTGTGTGTAAATGAAAGTGAAGACGTGAACAGAAGTGTGTTTGAATACTTTCCCTACGCTGTATTTAACCTCACTCGCTCACTGCAGCCTCATTGACTTTCAAATGAAGGTGCGGAGCTGGGAGGAAGCTGTCATGATTCGTACTGAAGAATGTACTCATAGTCCATTAAGCGCTCAAGAGTCCTGCCGCAAAACCTCAGAATCTTCCTTCTGAGGTTACCTATTCTACCTATTCCTGCATCACCCCATTCTCTCATCCCCACACTCTCTCATCACCCCATTCTCTCATCCCCACACTCTCTCATCACCCCATTCTCTCATCCCCACACTCTCTCATCACCACACTCCCGCATCACCCCATTCTCTCATCCCCACACTCTCTCATCACCCCATTCTCTCATCCCCACACTCTCTCATCACCCCATTCTCTCATCCCCACACTCTCTCATCACCCCATTCTCTCATCCCCACACTCTCTCATCACCACACTCCCGCATCACCCCATTCTCTCATCACCCCACTCTCACATCACCCCTCTCCCGTATCACCCCATTCTCTCATCACCACACTCCCGCATCACCCCATTCTCTCATCCCCACACTCCAGCATCACCCCTCTCCCGCATCACCCCATTCTCTCATCACCACACTCCCGCATCACCCCATTCTCTCATCACCCCACTCTCACATCACCCCATTCTCTCATCCCCACACTCCAGCATCACCCACTCCAGCATCACCCCATTCTCTCATCACCCCACTCTCACATCACCCCTCTCCCGTAACACCCCATTCTCTCATCACCCCACTCTCACATCACCCCTCTCCCGCATCACCCCATTCTCTCATCCCCACACTCTCGCATCACCCCACTCCAGCATCACCCCACTCCCACATCACCCCATTCTCTCATCACCCCACTCTCACATCACCCCTCTCCCGTATCACCCCATTCTCTCATCACCCCACTCTCTCATCACCCCACTCTCACATCACCCCTCTCCCGCATCACCCCATTCTCTCATCCCCACACTCTCGCATCACCCCACTCCAGCATCACCCCATTCTCTCATCCCCACACTCTCGCATCACCCCACTCCAGCATCACCCCATTCTCTCATCCCCACACTCTTGCATCACCCCACTCCAGCGAGTAGACGCACATCCTTGTGGAGCACTGGTGTTGAGGCAAAGACGGTCAGAAATGTGGTCACACAACCTGACAACCTGTTAAAAAAGAATCCAGTAGCAGACAGATGTGGGGACACTGAGCCGCCACACTTTATCCAGTAAAAGGTCAGAAATAATGGTGTTAAAAACAGAGCTAAAGTCTATAAACAACACATGGGCTGAAGTGTTAGAATCATCCAGGTGCTGCAGGATGTAGTACAGAGCTGAAGAATAAAGCTCGATCATACACTGATCAGCCATAACATTAAAACCACCTCCTTGTTTCTACACTCACTCTCCATGTTATCAGCTCCACTTACTATATAGAAGCACTTTGTAGTTCTACAATTACTGACTGTAGTTCATATGTTCCTCTACATGCTTTGTTAGCCCCCTTTCATGCTGTTCTTCAATGGTCAGGACCCCCACAGGACCCCCACAGAGCAGGTATTATTTAGGTGGTGGATGATTCTCAGCACTGCAGTGACACTGACATGGTGGTGGTGTGTTAGTGTGTGTTGTGCTGGTATAAGTGGATCAGACACAGCAGCGCTGCTGGAGTTTCTAAACACCTCACTGTCACTGCTGGACTGAGAATAGTCCACCAACCAAAAATATCCAGCCAACAGCGCCCCGTGGGCAGCGTCCTGTGACCACTGATGAAGGTCTAGAAGATGACCGACTCAAACAGCAGCAATAGATGAGCGATCGTCTCTGACTTTACATCTACAAGGTGGACCAACTAGGTAGGAGGGTCTAATAGAGTGGACAGTGAGTGGACACGGTATTTAAAAACTCCAGCAGCGCTGCTGTGTCTTATCCACTCATACCAGCACAACACACACTAACACACCACCACCATGTCAGTGTCACTGCAGTGCTGAGAATGATCCACCACCTAAATAATACCTGCTCTGTGGTGGTCCTGTGGGGGTCCTGACCACTGAAGCACAGGGTGAAAGGGGGCTAACAAAGCTTGCAGAGAAACAGATGGACTACAGTCAGTAATTGTAGAACTACAAAGTGCTCAGTTCCTCCGTCACTTGGTGTTTTTTCTGCTGTTAAATTGAACACATTGTACTTTACCATATCGTACTGTACTGTACCATCCAAACCTGAACAAGTTTCAATCAAAACCCAGTCCTTCCATTTAAAGCTACAGAATACGATAGACTGGACTGCACTCAGACTGCTTTTTAAAAACCGGGCGTCCAAAACAAAAGTGCTAGTGAAGAAACGCCCCGCCAGGCCGGGCCACATGGCGCAGCAGCAGATAACCGGCGTTTATTTCCAATATGTGCCGAATTCTTCAGCTCGGCGCACAGGGAAGAAACAACAGTTCCTTATTAGCACTAAACACCAGAAGATTAATTACAATGGAAGGAACAGATGGCTCATTACTGGATCATCAACAGTGTTCTGGGGGAAAAATGCACTTTTTGTAGAGTCTGCACATCAGCAAACTATTAAAACGTTCCATTTAACCATGTTCTTCTGTTCCACATTATAAAACTTCAAACTAAATCCTTTTGTTTAACAATTAATGTTTTTATCCGAGAACGGCGAGTAAGTGTCGGATCTGGGTGCTTTGTTGCTCTTTGTTAAATATTTATATCCGTTAAAGGTCAGCCCACGTCTGGTTGACATTTTTAAGCACTGGAGGAATTTCGAGTGTTTTATTTACTCAGACGGTCTCCCGTCCTCGTCAGGCTTCTCACTCTCTGTTCCAGAACCTCCACATGATGAGAAAGGTGGAAGATTTACTGTGGGTTTAAATACGTCAGTGATGAAGGGTCCTGAGAGTGAGTCGTTACTCCATCTGCTGTGGAGAGGGACGACAGAGGACGACTGGAGTCATGATGGTGGGCAGATTAGATCTGTGCTTCAGGATGATTTCATACCATGTTTCTGTCCAAGTCAACAGCAAAACATATGAGTCCAAACATGATAGTCATGACTGACAACACTGTGAGAAAAGATAACGTATGACAACACAAGACAAGATAATATGTGATTGTTGAGATACAATATGACATGATAATATGTTAAGCTAAGATACAGTAAGATAAGATGTTAAGATAATTTTACATAAGGTGAGACGTTAAGATAAGATGTTAAGCTAAGTTGAGATAAGTTAAGATGTTAAGATATATTAAGATAACTTAAGATAGGACAAGATAAGGAGATATGATATGTTAAGATAAGATAAGAACATACGATAAGGTAAGATGAGGTGAGACGATCAGATAAAGTCAGATAAGATAATATGTCAAGCTAAGATACATTAAGATAAGATGCTAAGATAAGATTATATAAGATAAGATGTTAAGATATAATAAGATGATGTCAAGCTCAGCTAAGATAAGACACAATAAAATAAGTTAAGATAAATTAAGATAGGACAAGATAAGACATGACAATAAGAATATATGATAAGACAATATAAGATAAGATAAGATATATAAGGTAAGAGAAGATGAGATAATGTCAAGCTAAGATACAGTAAGATAAGATATAAGATTAGATGTTAAGATGTGATGTTCAGTTACAATACGATCTTAAGATAAGATGTTAAGATATGTTAAGATACAATAAAATAAGATGTTAAGATAAATTATGATAAGATAGGACAAGATAAGACACGACAAGAAGATGTGATAAGACAGGATGAGATAAGATGAGATGAGATGAGAACATTAGATGAGATACAAAGACAAGATAATATGTTAAGCTAAGATACATTAAGATAAGCTGTTAAGATGTTAAGATAAGACAAGATAAGACACGACAGCAGCGAGAATAGCAAAAGTATATAAATATAAAAATATATATGTGTACATATATAATAAATAGAATCATAACAGTACATAACAAAGTTACATAAAGTTGCACATTGTGAGAAATATTGCATGTTATTAGTTATAGCACAGTAATGAGATATCATTTTAACAGTTCTGCACAGTGTTTAATATAATAACATAATAAAACAATATTAGTATAGTTTAATATGAGACTGTAGAGAACTATAGAGATTATAGAGAACTATTAACTAGCACCAGCTATAAACAACAAACGACCTTCAGGTAGAAAAGCTACAGGTAAAGACGTGTGTGAGTTTAAAAATAAATCATTTTCTTTTCTCAGTCTGTTTCACACGACTTTCTCTCCGGGTTTCTCACAGCAGCCCAGGAATCGTTTCTGAAATCAGATTATTGATGTTCTGCTGTACGACGTGATCCCGGCTCATCCTGCTGCAGAAAATCTACAGGACTTCTAGAGGAAATATGTTGTTAAATCATAAAAATACGCTGTCGGGAGGTCCTGTAGATCGCTTGTTGAACATCTCGTTTTAAATCGTCCTTTGCAGGAGGACGTTTTACAAGATTTTGGAGTGTGTCTACAGATATTTGTGCCAGTTCAGTCGAAAGAGCATTTCTGGGGTTAGTAATCGATGTTAGATTAGAACGCCTAACTTGCAACTAATGTTGAAATTAATCCAATAGAGTGGTCCAGTGTTCTTGTGTTTGACGACAGTCTAGCTGGTGCTTTTAACCTGGCCGGGTGTCCAGACAGTCACAGTTGGCTGTGCCTAAGGTAAGGAGCTCGACTGGGTTTCTGCATTGCAACCTTTGCTGCCCGGTTGAGGTGGCTGCACTCCTGATTAAGTATTTATTACTGAGTTTATAGTGCGTCTGTCCGTACAGGGTGCGGTTCCCTGTGAGACTCCATGACTGCCAGGTGAAAAGATGTGGCCTGTGAGGAGACACTTTTTGATAGAGGCTCTGTACAGACCACTCGAGTTCCTCCATAACAAACTGGCTGGCGGGTCTTTCCTAAATTATGCTATAATTGATTTTACTCGTCTGTTAGCAATAGGTGTGGCTAAATGGCCCAAGCTCAATAATTAATAGGGGGTGTGGACATACTTTTACAGTAGGTACATGTGTGTTGGAGGGGTAAATACTGGTCACACCACTCCAGGACTAAAGGGGAATGAGAGCTCACCTGTCTCAGCTGGACTGTCAGAGCCATGAAGACAGATTGCCTGGTGCAAACCTTTTTAATCAGCTTGTCAAATTCACTTCTGCATTAAGTTTTCATTTGTTTAGATTCATCATCATCAATTACGCTAGTTCATTAACATTCAGATGGGGACCGGAGCTAAAAAAAGTTTGTCATTCATCACCAGGTTCAGACACGTTCTGACATCGCCGGCTCAGATTTCTCAGCCGGACCCGTTTCCTCTTTCCAAAATCTGGTCTGAACCTTTTTTTGTTCATATGTGAAACCTCCGTCTGGGTCATTATGCTGCCCGCTGGGTTATTACAGAGTCTTAGCATGTACGGAGGACCACACTATGTACTGTATATTCATCCACCACTTGTACGGGTTCCTCAACCAGACAGTAGGCAGACCAGACGGTCTCAGTGGTATATAAAGCGCCCGGCCAGTGCCCGAACTGTGTCTCTGAGCCTATTAGACTGCAGCACCACCCGGTTTTATAAGGCCGAATGGAAATAGGGCCAGTGGTAGCTCAGTGGTTAAGGTACTGGACTAGTAAACAGAAGGTTGCCGGTTCAAGCCCCGCCACCACCGAGTTGCCACTGTTAAGTCCCTGAGCAAGGCCCTTAACCCTCAATTGCTCATCGTGTTCCGCTCATTGTGTAAGTCGCTTTGGATAAAAGCGTCTGCTAAATGCTGAAAATGTAAATAGTTTGTTTGTTTGTTTATTAGGATTTTAACGTCATGTTTTACACTTTGGTTACATTCATGACAGGAACGGTAGTTACTCATTACACAAGATTCA